>NW_019942828.1:140000-164582 GCF_002910315.2 Salvelinus sp. IW2-2015
TATACAACTCAGTATAAAACTCCGCAGTCCGCTCCCGCCACTCTCCCCCCACCACAAGGTCACCCGCCCATCAGCCAGCCGTAGGACATTGCATATCCTTGGCTTCAACCGCTCTGTCTTACCAACCCAAAGAAAAGGAGGAGCTGGGAGCATCCATCTCCTTGAGCATGGAGAACTGGCTCTTACAAGTGCTCCCTTTGCTTAACTGGGAAAAAACCTGCCCCAGGTCACTATGTAATTCAACTAAATTAGCCTGGAGGCCTACATTGTCTTGCCCCACCATCTCTACCGCACTCACTAATACTACGCTCAACGTTCCCCCAATATCTTCCTGTCCTCTCCTGAGCCTCTGAGGAAAGTTGGACTTTTCCCCACATTCAACCTTGGACTTCAGAGAATCTTACCTTCCTCTACCTTTCCCAAAAAAGTTCTTGGAAACCTGAGCAAAGAGTGGCATCTTGCTGTAGAGCTTTACATTAAACTTCCAATAGGATGCAGTGCCAAGGCCCTGGCTGAAATAGGCAGCCTTGCCATGCGTTTATGTGCGAATCTGAAAAACCCCACTGGGAGGAATGGTTAGCGCCCCAGCCCAGCCTATTGCTCTGATCCTGGACATGTAAACCCACTGGGAGAATGGCTTAGCAGCCCAACACAAGCCTATTGCTCTGATTTCCTGGACATTGTAAAACCCCCACCGCGCCGAGAATGGTAGCAGCCCAACAAGCCTATTGCCCTTCTGATTCCTGCGACAATGTAAAACCCCCACGCGGAGAATGGTAGCAGCCCAACAGCCTATTGCCTCTGATTTCCCTGCGGACATGTAAAACCTCACCAGGAGAATGGTAGCACCCAACAGCCTATTGCTCTGATTCCTGGACAAATTGTAAAACCCCACCAGGAGAATGGTAGCAGCCCAACAGCCTATTGCTCTGGATTCACTGCGACATGTAAAACCTCACCAGGAGAATGTTAGGCACCCAACAGCCTATTGCCTGCTGATTCCTCTTGGACATGTTTAAAACCCCACAGGAGATGTAGCCCAGCCCAACAGCCATTTGCTCTGCATTCCTTGGACATTAAAACCCCCCACTGGAGAGAAAGGTAGACACCAACAGCCTATTGATCTCTCTAGGGCAGAACTGTGTGATCCTATGTGTGCTCAGGTCTTGTTTGCAGAACTCCCTAAGCTCTCTCTGGCACAGAGGGATGAAATGGACATTCCTCTGTTGTCCCGGGAACTGGCAGAGGCCGTAACTGGGTCGATGAACCCTCAGTGGAGTTTTATAAAAAATTCTGGGGAATAATTGGACTGAATTTMTTTTGCGTGTTGCGTTAGTGGGTCKGGGTAGGAGAGTTGCCGATGAGCTGCCGTCGGGCAGCTTTGACTCTCCTGCCCAAAAAAGGGGACATGTGTGAACTATTGAACTGGAGGCCTGTGGCATTGCTTAGTGCCAAGGTCCTATCTAACGTACTGAAGTCCCATCTGGACTGAATAGTACACGAGGAACAGACATATTGTGTAGCAGGACCCTCAATCACAGACAGCTTGTTCTTAATCAGGGACATGTTGGACTTGTCGAGAGGTTCTAATGTGAACTTTGGACTGGTCTCTCTAGATCAARAGAAGGCTTTTGATAGAGTGGGCCATGAGTGTCTGTTTAATGTGATGTCTTTATTTGGGTTTGAGGAAAGGTTTTTGGCCTGTGTGAAGATGTTGTATGCTGGAGCGTTATGTATGGTCAAGGTGGGTTTAGGGCTCGGTAGGCCAGTCTGGGTGGGGCGGGGCATTAGACACAGACATCACATTAACCTCTTAAACCTCAGGAGGCTGAAGAAATGTGGCTTGTCACCTAAAACCCTCACATACTTTTACAGAAGGACAATTGAGAGCATCATGTTAGGCTGTATCCCCGCCTGGTATGGCAACTGCACCGCCCATAACCGCAGGGTTCTCCAGAGGGTGGTGCTGTCTGCACAGCACATAACCGGGGGCAAACTAGCTGCCCTCCAAGACACCTACAGCACCAGAAGGCGAGGTCAGAACAGGTGCATCAAAGCTGGGACCGAGAGACTGAAAAATAGCTTCTATCTCTAGGGTATGTGGGACGGTAGCGTCTCACCTCATCAACAGCCAGTGAAACTGCAGGGCGCCAAATTCAAAACAACAGAAATTCCATAATTAAAATTCCTCAAACATACATGTATTTTACACCATTTTAAAGATACACTTGTTGTAAATCCAGCCACAGTGTCCGATTTCAAAAAGGCTTTATCACGAAAGCAAACCAAACGATTATGTTAGGTCAGAGCCAAGTCACAGAAAAACACAGCCATTTTTCCAGCCAAAGAGCAGAAATATAAGATAAAAAGCAAGAAATATCAGATAAAATGAATCACTAACCTTTGATGATCTTCATCAGATGACACTCATAGGACTTCATGTTACACAATACATGTATTTTGTTCGGTAAAGTATCATATTTATATCCAAAAATCTGAGTTTACTTTGCGGCGTAATGTTCAGTAGTCCAAAACATCCGGTGATTTTGCAGAGAGCCACATCAATTTACAGAAATAGTCATCATAAATGTTGATGAAAATACAAGTGTTATACATGGAATTTTAGATCCAACTTCTCTTAATGCAATGCTGTGTCAGATTTCAAAAACTTTACGGAAAAGCAAACCATGCCAATAATCTGAGTACAGCGCTCAGACGACAAATCAACCCAAAGAGATATCCGCCATGTTGAAGTCAACAGAAGTCAGAAATAGCATAGAAATATTCACTTACCCTTGATGATCTTCATCAGAATGCACTCCCAGGAATCCCAGTTCCACAAAAAATTTTTGTTTTGTTATAATGTCCATCATTAATGTCCAAATTCCTCCTTGTTGTTCTAGCGTTCAGTACACAATCTAAACTCACGACGCCACGTGCAAGTCCAGAGGTAAGTACAGACGAAAAGTCCAAAAAAGTATATTACAGTCCGTAGAAACATGTCAAACGTAGTATAGATCAATCTTAGATGGTTTTAACATAATCTTCAATAATGTTCCAACGGAGAATTCCTTTGTCTTCAGAAATGCAATGGAACTCAAGCTAACCTGTCACACGTGAACGTGCATGGTCAGCTCGTGGCACTCTGGAGAGACCTTACTCAATCCCCTCTCATTCGCCCCCACTTCACAGTAGAAGCATCAACAAGGTTCTAAAGACTGTTGACATCTAGTGGAAGCCTTAGAAGGCATACAATTGCCAATTTCCACTGTATACTGGAAGGCAAAGAGTGAACTTAAAACCTCAGCAATACCCACACCCTGGTTTGCTTGCCATAATGGTTTTGTACACTCAACAGACATCATTCAAACAGTTTTAAAACTCAGAGTGTATTTTATCCAAATAATCGAATATGCTACAGGGGATTGGGCTGAGTAGCAGGCAAGTTTTACCGGCACGCTTTTCACGACGACTGAAAATAGCGCCCCTCACCAAGAGAGGTTAAACAGACGTCACTAACACAGAGAGGCCAAATAATGCACAGTCAAGTGTTAATGATTCACTTGGATACTGTTATACATATCTTACATACTCAAATCCACTGTACGTGTATATATACTGATACTGATTGTATATCAGTACACTGCTACCTTGTGTATGCCGCTCGGTCATCGCTCATCCACTTATATATTATATATTCTCATTTCCATCCCTTTAGATGTTTGTGGTTTAGGTAAATGTTGTGGAAATTATTAGATTGACATTTGTAAGATATTACTGTATGTTGGAACGTAGAAGACCAAGCAGTTTCGCTACACCTTTCAATAACGCTTGCTAACATGTGATGTGACAATAAAATTGATTGATTTGATTTCGATGGCCTCTTTGGATTGTATAGCGTACAGTGAGACTGTTTGCGACCCCTACGCAGGAGAAGGCCAGTGTGTTACAGCATAAGCAGTGTGGCGCTATGGCAAGTACTTTTCTGTGATGGGCAGGATATCAGGCACTAGAGACTATCTGAACGTGTACGAGGGAGCTTCGTCACTAAGGTGAACCTGGGCAAGAGCAAAGTCGTGTTGGTGGGCTGCAGTAGGAGGGATACCCCTCATGGCCCCCCCCTCCGCGCTTCAGGGGTTTGCAGTGAGGTTGTGAAGGGCTTAACATTTTGGGTGTACTGGCCGGAGAGGGTGGAGGAAGACTTGAAGGCTTCACAGGCAGTGGACAAAGAATCTGGGAAGGGGGTGGGTGGGGGGGCCTAGTCCCAATGTCATATAGAGGAGGTGCTGAAATCAGCAACAGGCGTCCTCCCTTTGGCAAAACTGTTTGATCCTCAACTCCCCCGCACCTGCTCGCAGACCTGCAAACGCAGATGGGGATCTTCTGGCGGGCCCACTAGCTAGGGAGCAGTGTTGTACATGTCCGTAATCACTTAGGAGGACAGGTGGTGGAACTGGAGAGCGGTGCTGCTTTCCGACCGGAAGGTTGTGCAGAGACTGCTGTACCATAATATACTTGGGGGGAACCAGCATGCTCGCTGCTGAGGAGAGCTGGCAGATTAGGTGTGTGGAATGCAATCTTACCCATGAGCTGAGAGGCTGGTACAGCAAGTCTCTCAGACTTTTACCGGCAGTGCTGAGGCTTGGCAGCTATAAGAAAGGGGTTGTGGAACCTGGGCTGTGGGTGTGAGGAGCCTATCTTCCACAAACCAGCCATTCCTTTGAATCGGTTCAGTCGGCCACCCTGCAGAGGAACTGATGCGCGGTTTCTAAGGATGGATGACCTGCGATGCTGGGAAGAGAGGGTGTAAAACCCCGGAAGTCCTGGCACAAAAACAGGTAACGTCTACTTAGGTGTGGAGAGATCCGTGAGGAGGTCCAGGAGGCACTGTCAGCCGTGGAAGGGGGTGTTGGCGGCCAAAGAGGGAGCCACCAATGTTTCGCCACTGCAGGAGACGCAGGAGACTGGGAGCTGCAAGGGGGTTGGAGACTTGTTGGGCTTTACACTCTCAAGCCTGGGGGAGTTTGAAGGGGTGGAAGGTAAAGCCCTCTACAACCTCTGCATTAAAGTGAGGAAGATTAGAGCCTAACAGGATGAAGGCACATCAGTGGTAGGGGTATGTGGGGAGGAGAGTATGGTGGGTTTTTAGATGGAGGGGGTCTACAAAACCCCCAGTACCAAAGAGGTCAGGGGACCTCCGGTGGAGGGTTCTTCATGGAGCCCTGGCCACTACAGCTGGTTGGCACGGCTGAACCGGGAGTCGGGCGTGTCCTTTCTGTGATTATGAAGAACTGTGATTCATGTGTTTTCTGTGTGCGTCAGTTGAATTCCATGAATGTCTCTGTTGGAATTTCTGTGTGAGAGGTTGGGGGTGCAGTTTACTGTCCGGTTGTTTATAATGGGTGTACAGGTATCAAATAAGGAGAAGGCAAATGTGTTTTGTTGAATTTTCTGTTTGCTCAGCAAAGTTGTCTATTTGTCTAACGGAGGAACAGGGTCAAAGGTGGGATAACAGACCCTTTACTATTGTTTAATGGGATGGTCTCTGCGCTCCTCAGGGTGGAATATGAGTTTACTAATAATGAAAAAGTGGGAGATGTAGGATGATGTGTATGTTGGCGGGGAGGGGGCTGTCATGTTCAGCTGGGGAAGATAGGTTGGGTACACAGTCCTGTAAAGTGTTGAGGTTTGGGTTATTGTGGACGTGTTGTTTTGGAAACGTTGTGTTGTACGAGCCAAGGATAGGATGGTATGCAGTACTGTCAGGACAGGATGTATTTGTTTTGTTTTTGTTTAAAGGAGGGAGTGGAGGTGAGTTTTAATGAAATGAAATGTTTCACTAAAAGAAAGAAGAAAAAGGTCAGTCTCTCTCTCTCTCTCTTCTCTCTCTCCTCTAGCTCTGTCTCCCATTCTCTCTCTCTCTCTGTCTCCCATCTCTCGCTCCTCTCTTTCTCCCATCTCTCGCTCTTTTCTCTTCTCTCTAGCTCTGCTCTCTCTATCTTCTCTCTCTCTCTTCTCCCATCTTAGCTCTTCTCCCATCTCTCTCTCTCTCTAGCTCCTGTTCTCTCCTCTCTTCTCTCTCTTCTCTAGCTCTGTCTCCCATCTCTCTCTCTCTCTCTAGCTCTGTCTCTCTCTCTTCCTCTCTCTCTCCGCTCTGTCTCCCATCTCTCTCTCTCTCTGTCTCTACCATCTCTCGCTCTGTCTCCCATCTCTCGCTCTGTCTCCCAACATCTCTGCCTATCTTACTAGCTCTGTCTTCCCATTCTCTCTCTCTCTCTAGCTCTGTCTCTCTCTCTTCTCTCTCTCTCTAAGCTCTGGTCCTCTCATCTCGCTCTCTGGTTCTCCATCTCTCTCTCTGTCTCCCATCTCTCGCTATTCATATCTAGCTCTGGCTTCCCATCTCTCTCTCTCTCCTCTTAGCTCTGTCTC
Organism: Salvelinus sp. IW2-2015; assembly: GCF_002910315.2. NCBI lineage: Eukaryota > Metazoa > Chordata > Actinopteri > Salmoniformes > Salmonidae > Salvelinus > Salvelinus sp. IW2-2015. The sequence continues at coordinate 146,430 of NW_019942828.1, forward strand.
TCTCTCTCTAGCTCTGTCTCCCATCTCTCTCTCTGTCTCTCTCTCTTCTAGCTTGTCTCCCTCCTCTCTTACTTCCATTCTCTTCTAATCTCTCTGTCTTTCCCATCTCTCTCCTCCTCCTCTCTCTAGGCTGTCTCCCATTCTCTCTCCCCTCTCCTCTCTAGCTCTCTCTCTAGCTCTGTCTCCCCATCTCTCTATATCTCTCTCCTGGCTGTCTCCCATCTCTCTCTCTTCTCCTTCTCTCCCCCTTCTCCCACTCCCTCCTCCCTCCTCTTCCCTCGCTGACTTACATGGTTTCTCATCAGGGGCTGTTATAAATTTGTTGCAGTTACCCCGTCAGGAGGATGGTTTGTGCTGAGCTTAATGAGGGCAGGGTGTTTTGTGGGAAATTAAAGAACCTCTTTGTGTTTTGTTTCTTGAGTCTGCAATCAGGTCCCTGCCACAACAACAGGCGGAGAAGGTCTTCACTCCAACAATTACAGGCTGGAAGACCTTTACTGCCACAAACACAGGCTGGAGAGGGTCTTTACTGCACAACACAGAGGCTGGAGAGGGTCTTACTGGCCACCAAATTACAGGCTTGGAGAGACCTTACTGCCACAACACAGGCTAGGAAGGTTTACTGCCACCCAACACAGGCTGGGAGAAGGGTCACTGCCACAATACATGCTGGAGAGACCTTACTGCCACAACACAGGCTGGAGAGGTCTTACTGCCCACAACACAGGCTGGAGAGGTCTTACTGCCACAATACAGTCTGAGAAGACCTTTCTGCCAACAACCACGCGCTGGAGAGACCTTACTGCCGCAAACACAGGCTGAGAGGCTTTTACTGCCACAACACAGGGTGGAGGTTTTACTGCCACAACACAGGCTGGAGAGACCTTACTGCCTTCCAACCCAGGCTGGAGAGACCTTACTGCCCACAAAAACACAGGCCTAGAGAGGTCCTTACTGCCCACAACCACAAGGGTGGAGGTTCTGCCGCACACAGGCTGGAGAGGACCTTACTGCCGCAACACAGGCTGGAGATTGTCTTACTGCCACAAACACAGGGTGGAGGTTACGCCACAAACAGGGTGGAAGACCTTACTGCCACAACACAGTGGATCTACTTACTGCCATAATACAGGCTGGAGAGTCTTACCTGCCACAAAACACAGACGAGGAAGGTCTTACTGCCATAATACAGGCTGGAGAGACCTTACTGCCAACAACACAGACAGGAGAGGTCCTAACTGCCATAATACAGGCGCGAGACGGGTCTTACTGCCATAATACAGGCTGGAGAGGTCTTACTGCCATAATACAGGCTTGGAGAGATCTTTACTGCCACAATACCAGGCTTGGAGGAGGTCCTACTGCCATAATACAGGGATGGAGAGGTCTTACTTTGCCATAATACAAGGCTGGAGAGGCCTTACTGCCATAATACAGGCTGGAGAGACCTACTGCACAACGCAGTGCTGGAGAAGACCTTTACTGCCAACAACACAGCTGGAGAGACCTGACTGCCACAAATACAGGCTGGGAGAGACCTTACTGCCACAACACAGACAGGAGAGGACCTTACTGCCACACACAGGCATGGAAAGGTTCTTACTGCCACAAACCACAGGGCTGGAGAGGGTCTTACTTGCCATAATTACAGGCTGGAGAGGTCGTACGCCACAAAAAACGGGTGGAGAGACCTAGAGTGATGTCACCCCTGTCATGTCACCTACTGTTCTTCACCAAGACACTGAGTCACTCTACGCTGAAGTCTAGGTCTTAGCTTGTTAGTGGGGAGTAATCTCTCAGTACACTCTCTCTCATTGCTTCTCTCTCCCTCGTTCCCTCTCTCTCCTCTGAATCCTCTGTCTCTCTTCCCTCGTTTTCTAAGCTCTCTCTGAATCCTCTGTCTCTCCCTGCGTTTTCTCTCTCCTGAATCCTCTGTCTCTCCGTCTCTCCCTCTAAGTGCTGTCTTTCCCCTCGATCTTTCTCCTCTCAGTGCGTTGCTACATTAGCATGTTAATGATTCTGGGATGAGATGAAGATATGAGCATGACCGCATGTACAAACAGAAATTACACTCAGCCCTCTTGAGCAACTGACCCATAAAGTAAGAGACCGTATCAACTGACCAGTGAAGAAGAGATCATATCCACTGACCAGTAGAAGAGACCATTAACTGACCAGTGAAAGAAGAATCATATCACTGACCAGTGAAGAAGAGATCATATTTCCACTGGACCAGTGAAGGAAGAAAACCATTATCACTGACCAGTGAAGAAGAGATCATTCACTGTATGATAGAAGAGTCATATCACTGAACCAGTGAAGAAGAGACCATATCACTGACCAGAAGAAAGAAGGACCATTATTCACTGACCAGTGAAGAAGAGACCTAACTGACCATGAGAAGAAGACCATATCACTGACCAGTTTGAAGAAGGACCATAATCCTGGACCAGTGAAGAAGAGACCATATCACTGACCAGTGAAGAAGAGAACCAATATCCTTGACCAGTGAAGAGAAGACCATATTCACTGACAGATGAAGAAGGCAAAACCATTATCACTGACCAGCTGAAAGAAGAGACCATATCACTGACCAGTGAAGAAGAGACCATAACTGACCAGTGAAGAAAGACCATATCACTTGAACCAGTGAAGAGAAGACCATAACTGACCAGTGAAGAAAGAGACCATATCACTTGACCAGTGAAGAGAGACCATAAACTGACCAGTTGAAAGGAATGGAAGATTTCATATCACTGACCAGTTGAAGAAGAGATCATTATCACTGACCAGTGAAGAAGCAGGACCATATCATCTGACCATGAAGAAGAGACCATATCACTGACCAGTGAAGAAGAGATCATATCACTGACCAGTGAAAGAAGAGATCGATATCCTGGACCAGTGAAGAAAGGCGATCATATCACTGACAGGTGAAGAAGAGACCATAACTGACCAATGAAGAAGAGATCATATCCACTGACCAGTGAAGAAGAGGACCATATCACTGACCAGTGAAGAAGAGACCATAACTGACCAGTGAAGAAGAGACCATAACTGACCAGTAAGAAGAGACCATTATCACTGACCAGTGAAGAAGAGATCATATTCCACTGACCAGTGAGAAAGGGGACCATATCACTGACAGTGAAGAAGAGACCATATCACTGACAGTGAAGAAGAGATCATATCACTGACCAGTGAAGAAAGAGCATCATATCACTGACCAGTGAAGAGAAGAAATCATATCACTGACCAGTAAGAACGAGACATAACCTGACCCAGTGAAGAAAGATTCAATATCACTGCCAGGAAGAAGAGACCATAACTGACCAGTGAGAAGAGACCATATCACTGACCAGTGAAGAAGAGACCATTAACTGACAGTGAAGAAGGAGACCATATCACTGACCAGTGAAGAAGAGACCATATCACTGACCAGTGAAGAAGAGACCATATCACTGACCAGTGAAAAGAAGAAGATCAATATCAACTGACGCAGTGAAAGAAGAGACCATATCACTGACCAGTGAGAAGAGACCATTAACTGACCAGTGAAGAAGAGACCATATCACTCATAGCCTTGGATGGTAACCCAGGTTTTCCATATAAATGCCACATATGCTGTTTATTCTGTTTCCCCATGAGTTAATATAAGCGTTATTCCTTTACCAAGTATGCACATGTATAACTTTTCAGGTCTAAACAAAACAGCTTTTTTGAGACTTTTGATTCAGGTTCAGGTGTTGCAGAAATGTCTGTTACACTGCCATTGTTCCCTTTGAACATATCATACTCTTTCCCAAAGGCAACTTTTCTGATTGTTAAAGAATTTAATTTCATGCCCTTTTTTATATTTTCTTGCCAATCCACTAGTACCTGTGGACCGATCGCTATGAGTTAGCCGTGGCTCTGTCCTTCTGGACAGATCGCTATGAGTTAGCCGTGGCTCTGTCCTTCTGGACCGATCGCTATGAGTTATCCGTGGCTCTGTCCTTCTGGGCAGATCGCTATGAGTTAGCCGTGGCTCTGTCCTTCTGGGCAGATTGCTATGAGTTAGCCGTGGCTCTGTCCTTCTGGGCAGATCGCTATGAGTTAGCCGTGGCTCTGTCCTTCTGGGCAGATTGCTATGAGTTAACCGTGGCTCTGTCCTTCTGGACAGATTTGTTAAGTCTGTTATTGGACTGTGTATGTGTGTGCTTGCGTGCGTGCATGTGTGTGTGTGTATGTGCACATGTGTGTGTGTGTGTGTGTGTTTTGGGGACGCATGCGTGGGTGGGCTACTCATATGACTCAGGGCCCTTGGTCATATTGTGCATCATAACTCCAACAAATGTTTGTTTATTTCCGAACGAGAAATAGGCTCCGGGAAATCCCAGGATGCTCGTTGCTCAAGTTGCCCCGTCCTAGCGGCTGATTTGTCATCGAAATGATCAAAACACATTTCACAATGCAATTACTGGTGGAGGCCTAGTGCTAATGTGCACTATCAGTCAGTTGCTGCTACATCAGGTAAAACAGGAGTCAGGTTGTCGCTGGAATAGGCCTGTGTTCCACCCACTCCCTTTCCGTTTGATCTCCTAACTTGATCTCCAGATCCTGATATGATCTCCTCCCGAAAGGACGCTTTTGTTCACAACCCCACTCCTTTTAAAATAGAGTACATMTGTTGCAGTGACTTCATTTGAAACATCTGAAATGAAGTGTTGTAATGAAATCTTGTTGTCTTGGATTACCCAGGGATCCCTCTTCGTAGTTAGTTATTCCTGTCATTGGTTGTCCTCTCTTTCTTTCCACTCTCTCTCTCTCTCTTTATCTCCGTCAAACTCTCTGCTGTAGCATACATTTTCCGGTCAAGGTTTTGAATAGAAATCTCAACATTCAAACCACAYTGACACAGGGGGCACGGAGAAGTAATTGGAGAAAGTGAGCTTTGACAATGTAAACATATGTTTCCCCATGCCAATAAAGCCCCCTGAATGTAATTGAGAGAGAGAGAGAAAGAGAGAGAGAGAAAGACTGAGGGACAGACAGACAGACATTACATTTTTTGTCGTTCTTTAATGATACATCCTAATTTCATTAAAACCTCACTCCCTTTTATAAAACAAATATCCCATGTGCTGCATACTCACATTGGCCTCAACCCCACCATACAAGACAACAGCCAAAACATCCACAACCATATTTATTTAACGAGGCAAGTTAGTTAAGAACAAATTCTTATTTACAATGACGGCCTAGGAACAGTGGGTTAACTGCCTTATTCAGGGTGCAGAACAACAGATTTTTACCTTGTCAGCTCAGGGATTCGACCTAGCAACCTTKCTCTTACTGGCCCAATGCTCTAACCACAAGGCTACCTGCCAACCCCATATATCCAGCCAGTCCTCTTCCCCGACACATCACGTCTCCTGAAACATCTCCCCACTTTTGGTCATATGATAGAACTCATATTCCACCCTGAGGAGCGCAGAGACCATCCCATTAAACAATAGTAAAGGGTCTGTTATCCCCCCACCTTTGACCCTGTTCCTCCACGTTAGACAAATAGACAACTTTGCCTGAGCAAACAGAAAATTCAACAAAACACATTTGACCTTCTCCTTATTTGAATACCTGTACACCATTTATAAACAACCGGACAGTAAACTGCACCCCCAACCTCTCAMACAGAAATTCCAACAGAGACATTCATGGAATTCAACTGACGCACACAGAAAACACATGAATCACAGTTTCTTTCATTACACAGAAAGGACACCCGACTCCCGGTTCARCCCGTGCCAACCAGCTGTTAGTGGCCAGGGCTCCATGAAGAACCCTCCACCGGAGGTCCCCTGACCTCTTTGGTACTGGGGGTTTGTAGATCCCCCTCCATCTAAAACCCACCATACTCTCCTCCCCACATACCCCCTACCACTGATGTGCCTTCAATCCTGTTAGGCTCTAATCTTCCTCACTTTAATGCAGAGGTTGAAGAGGGCTTTACCTTCCACCCTCTCAAACTCCCCCAGGCTTGGAGTGTTAAAGCCCAACAAGTCCTCCAGACCCCCTTGCCAGTCTCCAGTCTCCGCTGTCACCTGCAGTGGCAGAAACAGTGGTGGCCCCTCAGGCTTTGGCCGCACAAACACCCCCCTTACYGGCTGAGACAGTGCCTCCTGGACCTCCTCCAGGAATCTCTCCATCAAACTAAGTTAGACCTGTTTTCCTGTGCCAGGACTTCCGGGGKTTTCCCACTCCTCCTCTCCCAGCATGCACAGGTCATCCATCCTTAGTAAACCCCCAGCCATCAGTCGCATCTGCAGGGTGGCCGACTGAACCGATCTCAAAGGAATGGCTGGATTGTGGAAGATAGGCTCCTCTACAACCCACAGCCCAGGTTCCACACACCCTTCTTGTGTGGGCTATAGCAGCTGCCAGAGCCTTAGCACTGCAGACTAAAACATCTGAGAATCCTGCTGTACCTCATGAGGAACAGCTGCCGGTACAACACTAATCTGCCAGCTCTCGTCAGCAGCGCGCAGGCCTGGTTCCCTCCACGATCACACAGTTCTGCCCTATGTATCTCAGTATAAAACTCCACGGTCCGCTTCCTTATCTCCCCCACCACAGAGATCACCCGCCCATCCAACAGTCACAGACATTGCATACCCTTTGGCTTCACCGCTCTGTCTTTCCAAACCAAAGAAGAAGGAGCTGGAAGCATCCATCTCCTTGATCATGGAGAACCTGGCTCTTACAAGTGCTGCCTTTGCTTTAACCTGGAAAAAACCTGCCCAGGTCACTATGTAATTCAGCTTCGTTAGCCTTGAGGACTACATTGCCTTGCCTCCATTACCTCCACTTCACTGATACTACGCTCAAGTTCCCCAATACTCTCCAAGCCTCTGAGGATGAGAGAGCTGCATGGCAGCGCCCAACAGCTTGTTGCTCTGATTCCCGGACATGTTAAACCGGTCGAGTCGGGCTGCACTCACCCTAGCCCCAAAGACTTTCACCCATGTATACTGTCTTGTGCTGCGATGTCTAGTTCTCCAAACATCCACTTGCTCAAACTGTTTAATAATGTCCCTTAAACACCCCCCACTGAGCCTGAATGAGGGTCCTCCCCATTTCTTTATTTCGTAAAAAATCCATTGTACATTTCCAGTCCCCGCCGACCACCAGGGTCTCCTCAGGCGCCACCTGTGAGAGTTCCCGTCTAGAAGTCCCCTCTCTCTCCCTGTGTTAGGCGCATACACATTTATAAAGACAAAACTGCTGTTATTAATTCATGCTTTTACTACAAGCAGTCTACCCTTAACACATCCCCTTTAAGGAGCACATTTTTACGGCCAGACCCGGTGCACAAAAAAAACCTGACAGACAAGTTACAAAAAGGACTAACATTTGTYCCATGGCTCAGCACACTTGCCCCTTTACAGCAGATCCCCCAATCAACTTCATTCACCACATCACTATCCATCTCCTGCAGAAACAACACCTGTACTTTGTGTTACATATTCACCCATCATACTCCTCTTTCCCGCATCTCTGCCACCATTTATATTAAGTGAGCCTACCCAAAGAGTCTCCATAAGAAGTGGGAGAAAAGCCAGCAAAGAAGGAGACCAATAGCAAAGCTCAAATATCCACCGTGCCCAAAAAAATGATTAATCTAAACATCATCTGAAGGTAGACCTTGACACACTGTTGTGACCCTCTTCCTCAATCTAAAACATTTCCTGAGTGAGAGGACGCTATGCCCCTCAATTCTCATAGTGTGTTGTACTGATCTTACAAACTTCCCCGGTTCGCAAGAAAAAACCTTCAAGATTAACCTCTCATTCACCTCTCAACTACAAAACACTCCCAGCATGCACTGAGAGAGGGAGAGAGAGAGGTGGGGSGGTTGAGATGAAGGCTCTGCAGGGGATGAAGCAGAAGTTGTCGTAAGCATGTGGCTTCAGGAAAAATCTAAATCACAGAGAATCTTGTTATAGCACAGGGCATATGTTACAGCACAGTAAATATGTTACAGCACAGTAAATATGTTACAGCACAGTAAATATGTTACAGCACAGTAAATATGTTCACAGCAAGTAAATGTTAAATGACAGTAAGTATTTTACAGCACAGTAAATATGGGGTACAGCAAGTAAATAGTTACAGCTCAGTAATATGTTATAGCACAGTAAATTGTTACAGGCACAGTAAATATGTTACAGCACAGTAAATATGTTACAAGACAGTAAGTATTTTACAGCACAGTAAATATGTTACAGACAGTAATATAGTGTTTACAGCACAGTAAATATGTTACAGCACATAAGTATAGTTACAGCACAGTATATGTACAAGCAAGTAAATATGTTACAGCAGGTAAATATGTTACAGCAAGTAAGTGTACGCCAGTACATATGTTACGCACAGTAATATGTTACAGCACAGTAAATGTGGTTAAGCAGCACAGTAATATGTTACAGCACAGTAAATATGTTACAGCACAGTAATATGTTACATGCACAGTAAATATGTTACAGCACAGTAAATGTTACAGCACAGTAGAATAATATTACAGCACAGTAAATATGTTACAGCACAGTAAAATATTGTTACAGCACATAGTTAAATATGTTACAGCACATAAATGTTACAGCACAGTAAGTATGTTACAGCACAGTAAATGTGTAACAGCACAGTAAATATGTTACAGCACAGTAAATAGTAAAATATAGTAAGCACAGTAAATATGTTACAGCACAGTAAGTATGTTACAGCACAGTAAATATGTTACAGAAACAGAAGGAAAATACTGTCCCTGGAATTGAGAAAGCAATTGACTCTTCGGCAAACGGATATTCTAATGTATGCTAATTCGATTTAGACTCCATGCAAATTGGCACGACAAACAGAGATGCTTCAGATTTCTCAAGCAGAAACCCATCTACCGGTTCCTCCTTGAGAACACCGTCTGTCTCCTGGGTCTCTCTGTGTTGGCCCCCGATCTACCGGTTCCTCCTTGAGACCACCGTCTGTCTCTGGGTCCTCTGTGTTGGCCCCCGATCTACGGTTCTCCTTGAGACACACCGTCTGTCTCCTGGTCTCTCGTGTGTTGGCCCGATCTACCGGTTCCTCCTTGAGACACACCGTCTGTCTCCTGGTTCTCTCTGTGTTGGCCCCGACTCTACCGGTTCTCCTTGAGACAACACGTCTGTCTCCTGGGTCTCTCTGTGTTAGCCCCCGAATGGTAGAATGGAGGTTTCAAATATGTACATGAGACACGTGTAACACAGCAGCAGTTCGCCCTGCTTCAAGTGTAAAGAAGTCGTAAGAAAGGGTGACTCCTTTTCATACAGTGTCACACGAGACATAATAAATGAACATAACTGACATGAAGTGAGCTCCTCAATGCTATAAGGTTACTGCGTACACATGCTAACGTAAGCTATCCCAGTTCTCCGGGCCATGGGATAGGCGCTACTGATGAGTGAGCTAGAGGTCCCCGGACCAGAGCACAAAGGCCTTGTTTCAAATGAAATTAGAGTCTTGAAGAAACCATCTGGTAACCTGGACACTGGGGGGAGGGAGCAGATCTTCAGATGAAAAATCGAATAATGTGGCCCCTTCAGGTCTTTTGGCAGGAACGGGCAAACTCGATACACTGCTTCCCCAATGCTGTCTCCCTCCGTCTCTTTCTCTCTCACTCTATTTCCTCTCTCTCTCCATCTCTTCATCATGTGGATGCAGACTGCAGAAGGAGGAGGGGGGCTGAAAAGAGATACGCGAGGTGTCTGCCAGTGGTGGAGCTGTCTGGCGAGCTTGTTTTCACCTTTGAGTGTCGAACAAAGAGTGGCTTGGTAAAGGAACTATAGACAAGCTGTAATTCTATCTACCCCCCCCCCCCCCAGCAACCCCTCCCACCCTCCTCAAGTCCACCCTGGCAGGCCCTGCCAATCCTTTCTTCACTGGCAGAGCCTTCGCTGAAACGAGGAAACAAAACAATAAGATGAAACGTTCCACTCTTTACAATTGGTTTTCTTGTGTGCTTTCCCCCTTTTTGTCTTTGCTCTCCCCGTGAGTTGAGGAAAGAGAGATAGGGTGGCAAATGAGTGAGAGGTGGAGAAAGGGTTCGGGAGGAGGCGCGGTGGGGTGGCGTCTTGGACAGAATCTCATCTTCTTTTGTGCTCTTGTCTGGCAGCTGGTGTTTGGGGCTTTGGCCCGTTGTAAAAGGCTGTACATCATCTCATTACTCTTCTTCACTTTAAACAATAACGTCAGCCGGGTAATAACTGCAGGCTATCAGCCGGGGTAATAACTGCAGGCTATCAGCCAGGGTAATAACGGCATGCTATCCACCGTGGTATTAATTTGGCAGGTCTATCAGCAGGGTAATAACTGCAGGGCTATCAGTACATTTCATCAGTGACATACATGGGTAATAAGCATGCTATCAGCAGGGGATAACTGCGGGCTATCAGCGAGGTTAATAACTGCAGGCTATCAGCAGGGGTAAAACTGCAGCTATCAGCAGGGTGTAATAACTGCGGGCTATCGCAGGGGTAATAACTGTGGGCTATCAGCAGGGGTATATAACGCAGGCTATCAGCAGGGTAATACTGGGGCTATCAGCAGGGGTAATAACTGCAGGCTATCAGCAGGGGTAATAACTGCAGGCTATCAGCAGAGATAATAACTGCAGGTTATCAGCAGAAGTAATACTGCAGGCTATCAGCAGGGGTAATAATGCATGCATCAGCAGGGGTAATAACTGCAGGCTATCAGCAGGGGTAATAACTGCATGCTATCAGCAGGGGTATAACTGCATGCTATCAGAGGGTAATAACTGCAGGCTATCAGCAGGGTATAATGCAGGCTATCAGCAGGGGTAATAACTGCAGGCTATCAGCAGGGGTAATAACTGCAGGCTATCAGCAGGGGAATATAACTGCGGGTATCAGCATGAGGGGTATAACTGCAGGCTATCAGCAGGGGTAATAACTGCAGGCTAATCAGCAGGGGTAAATAACTGCAGCGTATCAGCAGGGGTATAACTGCAGCTATCAGCAGGGTAATAAGCTGCAGGCTATCAGCAGGGGTAATAACTGCAGGCTATCAGCAGGGGTAATAACTGCAGGCTATCAGCAGGGGTAATAACTGCAGGCTATCAGCAGAGGTAATAACTACAGGATATCAGCAGAGGTTATAACTGCAGGCTTCCAGCTGATGTAATAACGGCAGGTTATCAGCTATTACCCCAGCTTCATATAAAAAGGAGGATACTTTAAACAGGAATACATTGTCAATCCACCCAAAATGTAAGGTTTTAATCTGCAAAAAGGCAAAGAGCCCACTCTTAAACATAGGATGGGCCTATCTTTGTAGCTTGCTAGAAAACCAGTTTGGATTTAGATGCAGTTTTGGTACAATGGAGACTTTAAGAGAGATGTTCATTGCATGATTTGAAAAAAAATTATCCTGGTGTTTCCCTCTCCACGGTTTCAAGTTTTCTATCAGAGTTAATAGTTGCAAGATTGCTCAACTTTTCCAGGATATGTACACCACCATCMGCCCATTTAATCGGGAGASCACACGGCAGTTTRAAGTTTGTTTCTTTCAGAGACCCAATCCATAATATAGTACACATATCATCGCTGGGTTTTAGTCCTGTGGAACTAGWGAAATTATCCAGGTYGTCAAYGAGGCCCTTCAAGGTTAAATATTGCTGACTCAAGAGARAACCTGAACCATCGGCATAAATTGATACTTTTGTCTCTAATCAATTATTTTTCTCCCCTTAACGTTATCACTAGATCTGATGTTTAAAGCTAACAGTTCAATTTGCCATAATACATAGTTATGGTGACAGAAGGCAACCTTGTTTTATGCCTCTTGACATTTTCAAAGTCCTAAGAGAAGTAACCGTTATTTTTTAACTTTAAATAAAGGATTGTTGTACATTACCTTTACCCATCTTACCCAAGTTGAAAAAATATGTTCTAGACATACCGTATGAAATAATTATGTGGAGGGATATTAATTGATATTGAATTATATTTACTATTATTGATTATCAGAATGCATTCGATCCTTAATCAATACCTTTTTTCACTTTAGGCATCATATAAAAGGATATTRTAAAACAATCAATCCAATTAGTTTAATTAAGCCTCCTCCAAGTATATCTTATGAGATCCGAATACTTAAGCCTCCAAATATCCGTCAATTCCAACGTGTCCATAATATTCGTAATCTCTTTGAGCGCCAGAGGGTAATAGTTGGTAGTATGATTGCCTTTACAGTCTATTGGTGTCCTTAAAACTATGTTGTAGTCCCCCTGCCATTATAATACAGTTATTTGTATCTGGGAGACTAATTTGATTATTATAAATATTTTCAAATAGGTTTGAATCACTATCATTCAGTCYGTATAGATTTATGAGCMATAACTTTTCAATCACCAAGTAGTATATTCAAAATAATTAATATTCCCTGAGGATCAGATTTAACAGATTGCACCTCTTTTTTTTAACAGGATCAGAGCACCTTTGAATTCCTTAGCCAACGACAGAAATAGATTTTACCATCCTTTTTTCCACCCCAAGCCACTTTGTCAGAATATATTGAATGAGTTTCCTGTACTAATAAATATGGTAATCCATTTTTCCTTTAACCATGTAAAAACGTCTCCTCTTTTCCTATCATCAGCCAAACCGTGGGAATTATAGCAAGCTATACTGAATTCACCAATTACCATGTTGGGTTCTATTTGAAATACTTACCGCTGTCCTAGCCACCATGATGTACTTATATGTACTTACCAGTACCACCAGATTCAATGCCTGTCCGTTATCCTCGTAGCTGTACCATGGTAGATGCCTGTTATCCTCGTAGCTGTACCATGGTAGATGCCTGTTATCCTCGTAGCTGTACCCACCTTACACAACCAACCACCTACACACCCACCCTTATATACACCTACCCATGCCCCCGACCCATAACACGTTACACAACCTCCTACAACACCCACCCGTTTACCACCCACACAACCTCCCACCCTACACATGCTTCCACCCATACACCCACCTATACACCCAACCTACTGTTTACACATTCTCCCACCTACACACCCAACCCATAACACCCACCCAACACACCCATGCTCACCTACACACACACACCCAAACCTACACAACACCAACCCCACCCCCTACACACCCAAGCCAACCCCCTACACACCCATATACCCATATATCCATATACCCAATACACAACTTACACAACCAAAACCATTACACCCACCTACCACACCCACCCATTCACCCAACCTACCACACCACCCATACACCCAAATCTACACACCCACCCCATTACACCCGTCCTACACACCCTCCCCACAACACCCACCTACACCCCAACCAATACACCCACCCACAAACACACACCCCACCCTACACAGCCCACCCATAACACCCACCACCCACCCATCTACATACCCGATTTTGGCAGATTAACACACCCTCCCAACGTACCCACCCACCCACCCACCATACACAACCACAACCCATCCACCCACCCACACACCCACCCACCCACACACCACCCACCCAGCACACCCACCCACTCACACCTACACCCCACACACCCATTGTACACCACCTAGCACACACCCACCATCCGTAATGACCACACCCAAAACACACCCATTCCGACACCCACCTTCACAACCCACAGCAGCCGCCAGCTCAGTTGTTCTATCCGGACCCAAATTCAAGATATAGACTTGCTATGTGAATCCGTTGTAGTTGTTTTTTTTGTGAAATTACTTGCGCACCATTACTTGAGCAGTGTGGGAATACTTCATTTGATAAACCAATGTATTTTCCCAGGAGGAATGGAGTTTGGAATATTCAGCTTTCCCCCCAAACACACCACACCTTGGTCCCCACGGAGACCTTTCCCCCCGCCCCTTTTCTGCTTTTCTCTGCTTTTTTTTACCCGCCCCCCCCCCCAACACACACACGCTGTGGTTCCCCGCCCAACGCGAAACCTTTCCCCCCAACACCAACACAGCTGGTTCCCCACGGGAGACACCTTTTCCCCCCAACAACACGCTGCGTCCCCCACACGAGCCTTATTCCCCAACACACACACGCTGTCCCCCCCATGCAGACCCCTTTCCTCCCCCAAACACCCACACACGCGTGGATCCGCCCTCCACGGAGACCTTTTCTCCCCCCAAAACACACACACGCGTGAGGTCCCCCACGGAGACCTCTTTTCCCCCCAACACACACACGCTGGTCCCGCCCGACCATTGGAAGACCTTTATGCTTCCCCCAACACACCACTACGACTGGTCCCCCCACGGAGACCTCGTCCCCCCAAACACACACACGCTGGGATTCCGCCCACCGGAGAACCTTTTTTTTCCCCCCCAACACCACACACAACACGACGCTTGCCCCCCACGGAGGACCCTTTCCTCCCCCCAACACACACAACCGCTGCGTCCCCCACGGAGAACTTTCCCCCCCCCAACACACACACGCTGTCCCCCACGGAGACCTTTTTTTATATACCCCCTCCCAACACCCACACGACGCTCGTGCGGTTCCCCCCTACGGAGAGCCTATATCCCCCAACACACACACGCTGCTCCTGTCCCCCATGCGAGAAACCTTTCCCCCCAACACACGAACACGGCTGCGTCCCCCACGGAGACGCCTTTTCCTTTTCCCCCCCCACACACCACATGTGAATGGAATGGTACCCCCATGGAGACCTTTCCCCCAACACACACACGCTGGATCGCGCCCACGGAGACCCTTTCCCCCCCCAACACACCACGCCTCGGTATTCCCCCACGGAGAGACCTACCTCCCCTGGTTTCTTATTCCCAACACGACACATGGCTGGCCCCACCACCCGGAGGGGAAGACCGTATTTTGCTACACAAGGACAGCCGCCCCATCACAACAGGCATAATGAAGAAGATCGGCTAGGTCCAACGAAAACCCTCGCCAGCCACGATGGGAGGAGTGACCTTCAAATTTTCACCTCCCTCAGCCATCTCACCCCCCCCCCAACAACACACACGCTCGCGATCTATGTTGCGGTCCCCCCCCCCCACGGGAGAAAACCCTTTTTTCCTCGCCACACACAACATACACCACTGGCTGACACATGGTTCCCCCCCCACGGAGACCCCTTTTCACCCAACCACCAACCACACACACAACACGCCTCGCCGTAGCCTTGGGAGCGTTCCCCACGGACGAGAGACTCCTTCCCCCCAACACACACACGCTTGTCCCCGACTCCCCAACCCTGGCCCACGGAGACCTTTACCCCCAACGACCACACCTGCTGTGTCCCCCACTGGAGGACCTCTTCCCCCCAACACACACATAGACTGGTTTCCCCCATCGGAGACCTTATCCCCCAACACACACACGCTGCTCCCCCACGGGACCTTTCCCCCAACACACACTGCTTGCTCCCCCATGGAGACCTTCCCCCCAACACACAGTCCACGCTGGTCCCCCACGGGATTTGCCCCAACCTTTCCCCCCACGAACCCAACACACACAGATTCTGTTCCCCCCAGCGAGGGGGGGGCGGGGAGACCCTTTTCCCCGCCAAACACACCACGCCTGGTCCCCACGGAGACCTTTCCCCCCAAACACACACGCTGGGTCCCCACGGAGACCTTTCCCCCACACACACACATCGCTGGTCCCCATCGAAGACCTTTCCCCCCAAACACCACACACGCTGGTCCCCCACGGCGACCTCCCCCCAACACACACACAGCGCTGGTCCCCCACGGAGACCGGTTTCCCCCACAACACCACGCTGGTCCCCCCAACGGAGACCTTTCCCCCCAACACACACTGTCCTCGGTACTTTCCCCAACGCTTCCCAGGGAACCTCCCCCACACAGTGGCCAGTCCCCCACTTACGCGTCCCCTTGAGATCTTCCCCCAACACACAACTACGCTGGTCCCCACGGAGAACCTTTCCCCCCAACACACACATCCGCCATGGACTTTCGCCACCAGTTCACGGAGACTTTCCCCCCAACACACACACGCTGGTCCCCACGGAGACCTTTGCCACACAACAATAGTCCCCCACGAACTTCCCCCGACACACACACGCTGGTCCCCTACGGAGACCTTTCCCCCCAAACACACACACGCTGGTCCCCCACGGAGACCTTTCCCCCCAACACACACACGCTGGTCCCCCACGGAGACCTTTTCCCCCCAACACAACACCGACTGGTCCCCACACGGAGACCGTCTTCCCACGCACCTCTGATGCTCAGTCGCGAGCCATTATATGAGTGCAACCAGGGCCTACTCATTCTGCCTCCTCTCTGATTTGTAAAAAATGGGCCGCCGGAGAAGAAGGCTGACGTATTTACGTGTCCCCAACCGATTGTGTTTGTTGTTTGTTTAATTTACGTTTTTGTAACTATTTTTTTGAAACTTATTTTGACGTAAATGTTGCCGTCTACTGTCTCTTATGACTGAAGGCAACGTCCTGGACAATCAGGAATGAGATTTTCTCACACACGACTGACAGAAACCTTTTTTTCCTTTAACCCTTTCAGTCTGATACCATCCCGGATTCCGGGATCCTCAACTTCATCTGAAAAAAAGCTGACTAAAGTCATGGCCTGAGACACTAACAGGGGGACATGATAGTTCATATAAATAACAGCAAAAACGTGAATAACAGCAAATATTGTAAAGATAATACATCTTGTCGTTGATCCAGCATCCCTATTTGCCGATTTTTTTTAAAAATGATTATACAGCGAGAAATACACAAATTCAAGATGTGACATGACTTATACTGCTTTCTGTGAACAGGCCCAATCCCTATATTTCCGTGAAGAGGGAGAGTGAGAAAAAGGGCCAGCGGGTGGGTGCCTTTCTGAATCATAGGCCATCGATTTAAACCCCCACTTCCTTCAATTCTGCTAGCAAACGCTGCAATCGTATGAGAATAAGATCGATGACCTATGCAGAACATTAAACTACCAACGGGAACATTCAAAACTGTAATATCTTATGGCTTCACGGATCGTGGGGCTTGAACGGACGACACCATCAGCATACAGCTGGCTGGTTATACGCTGTACCTGCAGGAAAGAACAGCGGTGTCGTAAATAACAGCTGGTGCACATTCTAAGGAGATCTCGAGCTATTGCTCACCTGAGGTAGAATGTCTCATGATAAGCTGTTGACCACAACTAGTCTACCTAGAGAGTTTTCATCTGTATTTTTCGTAGCTGTTTACATACTACCACAGACTGGAGGCTGGCACTAAAGACAGCAGTTGAATGAGCTGTATTCCGCCTTCAGCAAACAAGAAAAACGCTCACCGGAGGCGGCACTCCTAGAGCCCGGGACTTTAATGGAGAGAACTTGAATCAGGTTAAACAAATTTCTATCAACATGTTTAAATATGTGCAAACAGAGGGAAAAAAAACTCTGGACTAACTTTACCCCACACCAGAGATGCATACAAAGCTCTCCCTCGCCCTCCATTTGGCAAATCTGACCATAATTCTATCTAATAAAGTGAATACTTACAAATCATGCTTTGTCCTAACATGATGGAACGATGCCCAACCTTACCTTCTCTAGACCACCCTCCTGAGCGACCCACCCACTGATGAGACATCCTTACCCATTTAATAGCTTGCTACACGTAGCCTACGTAGCAAAGACAGAAAATTTAACATGGTCAGAGACCCACAAGTCTGAGCCTGGCGGGTAGGTCCAATCATAAGCTCCGTACGGGTAAAGCATACTATACAAGGAAATTCTCAAAGCTGCTAATGTGGACTTTGATGACCTCATACGTAGCGGTGGGATTTTTGGTGAAGTAATCCCCACCCAAGCTAATGGGCAGTGCCAAACACTGGCTGCAGTAGCCCATGTGGGGAGGTATCACTCGGACAATCAAATCAATCAAATTGTATTCGTCACATGTGCCGACATACAACAGGTGTAGACATACAGTGAAATGCTTACTTACGAGCCCTAACCAACAATGCAGTTGAAAAAATACGGATAAGAATACGAAAACAAAAGTAACAAAAGTAATTAAATACAGCAGTAAAATAAATAGTGAGACTATATACAGGGGTGC
>NW_019942828.1:164607-167134 GCF_002910315.2 Salvelinus sp. IW2-2015
TAGCTGTACATGGTCGTGCCTGTTAAACGCTAGCTGCTCCAACTGGCTCTAATAGACCTCCAGTTGTAATCATTTTACTCACAGCCAGAAAACCTCCCCCACCCAAGAGGTGATGCTATCCCTGTACCGGTACAGAGTCAATGTGCGGGGGCACCGGTTAGTTGAGGTAATATGTACATATAGGTAGAGTTATTAAAGTGACTATACATAGATGATGACAACAGAAAATAGCAGCGGTGTAAAATATGGGGGCAATGGAAATAGTCTGGGTAGCAATTTGATTAGCAGAGTGAACAGTCTATGACTAGGGTGGCTGGCGTCTTTGACAATTTGTAGGGCCTTCCTCTGACACCGCCTGGTATAGAGGTCCTGGATGGCAGGAAGGCCTACTATGGCTTTGACTGGGTTTAATGCGACGTCATCTGTAAAAATAGTGTCTGTATAAATCAAAAAAATGTATCCCATTGGATCCAGTCTGAATTCCTTTCTTTCGTTTGCACACACTATCACTGGCTTCTAAGTCCCCACAGTTGACATCAAGGACACAAAGGTCAAAGATGAGAAAATCAGCTTAAATCATTGGCCAGTTGAGGAACCTTTTAACTCATCAGGTTGTGGAAAGTGGCATGTCAAGGCACACGGCTTGAACATTTGGACATTGACCAAAACTTGTGGCTCAACAAGTATGCAACTGATTTAGAATGGTCTATTCCTAGTTCTGGCTGCTAAGTGGAGAGAGACAGTGTCAGTGTGTCTGCTAGTGTGTGTGTGTGTGTGTTTGTGTGTGTGTGTGGTGTATGCAGAGGCCAAGCTCATGCCACACAACAGATGGACGTTTTGAATAAATAAATGTTGTATATGACGGGGACGTGTACTCGCTCTCTCTCTATCTGTCTCTCTCTCTCTCTATCTGTCTCTCTCTCTCTCTCTCTCTCTCTCTCTCTCTCTCTCTCTCTCTCTCTGTCTCTCTCTTTCTCGCTCTCTCAACCAAGAGAGAGATCCGGCTAGCAGACATTCTCATCAACAGCTCTACAATGTCAAGTAGATGAAACCAGAAGAAGAGTCCCCTCAAGCCAGCTGGTTCTGAGGCTCAGTTCACCAACCCAACACACCCATAAGAGCCTCCGGGCACAGCCCTCAGAAAAATCTTGGCCCGAACCAAATCATCACAAACAACAAAAAGAAGAAAAGATAATAACCTATTGGAAAGAACACCACAACAAATCAAAAGTAAACCAATTCCAAATGCCCCCCTTAATTGGCCTCTTAAAAAACAGAAACCCAAGTACATGGTGGCAGCTATCCTGCCATGTGACTCCGACATTAGAAAACTGAGGAAACATTGACTAGGTAAGACTCAGTGAGCACGTCTAGCTATAGAGACGGTCCGTCACAGACAAACCTGGCTGCCCAGGGAGACAGGCTGTGCTCACTCTGCTCCAGGGGAGAGGTAGAGAACAGAAGTGCATTTCCTACACACTGTGCAACTACTCAGACGCCTAGATGCCATATTTCTTTCCACAAAATTATAATTCAATACAAAGAATTTGAACTATAAAAGATGGAAGAAAAATTCAAATATTTGTTGGGTGAAAAGCCCCAAAAATGTGGCAGTTTTGGCAGCCACATATGTGTCCTCCTCGCACACGCCTGAGGGACAGCCAGTGAAAAAATGCAAAGTAATGTTGATAATATTTCCCATTTAGGCTTAGTTTTGTTTTGTCTTTCGTAGCCAGGTCATGTGTCTTCTCAGTCATGTTGACACTGGTCTACTACTGTTGCTTTAATGTATTGTTGTTCTGATTAATATTGTTGTTGTAGCTGTTATTAATGGTAATCCATGTCCACTACTACTATTATTATTGCTGTTAGTCCCACCATTTATTTATATATAAATATATTATATTTTTGTGTATATATATACATATATTATTTTTAATTGAAATTTTTCGATATGTATACTTTGACATGTAAAGTAATAATAACTTGCCCATGTCATATAAAGTCAATTGAATTGAATTTGAATTGAATTGAGAGAGAGAGAGAGAGAGAGAGAGAGAGAGAGAGAGAGTAGAGAGAGAGAGAGAGAGAGAGAGAGAGAGAGATACAGAGGGAAAGAGAGAGGGAAAGAGAGAGACGACAGAGAGAGAGAGAGATAGGAGAGAGAGAGTAGCAGAAAGAGAGAGAGAGAGAGAGAGAGGGAGAGATAGCAGAAAGAGAGAGACAGAGAAGAAGACAGAGAGAGAGAAGAGAGAGAGAGAGAGAGACAGAGCGAGACAGAGAGAGAGAGAGTGAGAGATGGAAGAGACAGAGAGAGAGCGAGAGACAGAGAGAGCTAGACAGAGAGAGAGAGAGAGAGACAGAGGGAGAGCGAGAGAGAGAAAGAGAAGGACAGAGAGAGAGAGAGATAGGAGAGAGAGAGCGAGAGAGAGATACAGAGGGAAAGAGAGAGACAGAGAGAGAGAGAGATAGGAGAGAGAATAGCCAGAAAGAGAGAGACAGAGAGACACAGAGACAGAGGGAGAGC
>NW_019942828.1:169659-177328 GCF_002910315.2 Salvelinus sp. IW2-2015
GTTGTTGACAAGGTAGAGCGGTGGATGAGAGATCTACATGTGAGAGAGTCATCTAGTACTATTGATTGGACACTACAATCCAGTGCTCAATGGATCATCTTGCTGAAATAGGAAATTCTTCTGCTAAGTGAGCTCGCGCGTCAGTTTATACCGATCCCTCGTCGGCATTCTCCATTTGGATGTTATTTTTCTCCTGGAAAAAAAAAAAAAATAGTACCTATCGCATAAGCGTTTGAGGGCCTCCGAGGGGGGTGGGTGAGCGGTAAACAATATACCCGTAATTCTAATGCACAAATGGCAGGGTGACGGCTGCACTAAGGGAAGTCGGTGCCCACTTGCGAACAGTGCCCAGTGGGTGGGGAGCATCGGCTCAACATGGTGGGAGGGTGATTGCCATGAGTCAATTTATTGCTTTAATTAAAGGCCAATTCATTGAGATCCACAGAGGGTAATTCGAGATTAGTTCAAAAATGGGGATGTGCAGATTGGAGAGTAAAACTGGCTAAGAGAGGACGAGGAAATGTTATGTTTTAAGGTTTAAGGGTTGAAATTTTCAGCGTGATTGTGGAACCGTAGTCACTTAGCAGGACAAGCGGCTACGCGACTCAGGTACGTTCTACGCGGTGTAAGCAACGCGTATGAATGTGAATAATAGCGGTAGCTGAGAGAACCCTATGTACATAGTCAATGAGAGATCTATCCATTCGTTCTAATTTAGATTTAAGAGTAAATGTTAATATGCGAGTATCCAGATAGTGTGCCTCTCTAAATCCCGATGATTTATACAGGTGGTACCTGAATGTACTAGAGGTATCTCTAGTTGTACAATGGCGCAGAATTCCTCCTTCGGTGATCATAACTGAGCTGCTGTACTGATCAGCGCTTTTTCTGGATTACAAATATGAAGTCATATCCAAAGGTACTATAGGTTCTTTTTAACACACCAATTATATATATAGGGACTATATTTTTACTCTGGACACTGACATTTGTTCATTTGATATTTCTTCTTTCTTTTTAACTTTTTGGATTATGTGTGTATTGTTTTGATTAGCTATGCATTACTGCAACTTTTGGAGCTTAGAAGCATTTAGCTGCACCTGGGATAACATCTGCAAATTTGTGTATGCGACAAAAACTTTGATTTGAATTTACACTATTTTACATTTGTGCGCATTTTGTACGCATTTTTACGACATACTTGTTGGTGTTCTCTTGACTGGTAAGGTAAAGCGATACATTCCAAGTAACACTTCACCTTACACTCTCTTACATGAGTGTCATCGTTGTGACCTAGGCACACAATGTTTCATAAAGGACAATTGCGTGGTTTTCTGGAGAGTAGAGTAGTGTTCTTCTAAAAATGGTCTTTGAGAACTAATGACACTTAGAGCGCCGACTCAGCCTCTCACCGAACAAATAAGAAGCCACTCTGTGTCCCAGCTGGACCTTAAAGGTTAATTAGTAGGGCAGCGCGTTTGCTTTCGCGCACTTGATGCCCTCTGCTCACCCGTAGATCCATTCTAATCTCAATTGGCAACGCGAGCAGTCCGATCCGCCATTTATTTGCACAACTTTTTGTTAGGATAGACACTGCATCCTCCATGTCCCCTGTCACTACACAAACCTCCCATGTATCTCCCCAGTCCCCAAATGGTTAACTGAAACACTGGGGAAATGTGGGGAGGTAGTGTCAGTAGTAGTAGTGGACAACCACATTCCTCTTAAGCGATAGGTGGATTATGGAAGTGTGTGCTGGGTAGGAGCACCGGATTAACATTCCTGGGGGAATTTGAACACTCTGGGTGACAAATTTGCAACTCTGTTCCCCTCTGTGTTCCTCCCAGTCAGCGGTGTGCTAAACCGCGGCCAGAGTGTAGAGGAGGTCAGCTGGAAAGAAGGGCAGAGGGGGGAAATCCCTCCTTTCCAGAGATCAGTTGGGATCAACACACCCCGGCCGACGGAGGGGAGGGAGGGAAACAGGAGTCAGGAGCAGGAAAGAAGGGAGGGAGGGAGGGTTCTTAAATTTAAATTTTCCCAGTAGCTGAAATTGCTGTTACCRTTGTTTTGTGTCTGACTTGAATATMATTTCTGAGAAARGATACTGTACTCACTGCATAGTGTAGTATGCTCTTAMGAACCTTCCACACCAAGGAYGATAACTACAAGGGTAACTGTAACGATAMATTATACATAACTATAACACTTTGGCGAGCATCCATAYCCGCGGAACGTTTATCGTGCCGCAGTACACCTGTCAATCAACTGATGGACGCTTCCTACTGCACGCCGTAGGCCTGTTGATAAGGGTAACAGAAGAGTGTTTCAGTGTGTGTTCATTGTCATAATAATAACAACTGCAAATAATTACTTATTGTACAGACAATGAAAAATAATCCCCATTTTTTAAAACATTTTTTAAAATAAAAATGCTGAGGTAGATGGACGTGAACAAACACTTTTCCATAAGAGCGTCCTTAACAAGCACTCTCGTTATCGTCCTACAGATGGTAACATTGCAGTAACATTGTTAGTTATTTGAAATAAGTTTTAAATAAGACTCATAACTGATCAACGTATCGAACTGCACCCTGTCGGCCTATTTAATAAGTTGGTTCCAAGACCATTCAATGTTTCATTGTCATAGTGACAACTGCAAATAATATGTTAAAGTACATGTAAATGAAAAATAAAGAAACTCATATCCCAAAATGTAGCAATTCAACAACCAACGCTGTTTATCCTACGCGTCTTTTACGTCATGCGATTGCTTACCTCGTTGCTCAAGTGGTTTGCAAGTGATTTCCATTTTTCTAATGATTGTCAATTCGTTTGGATCTTATTKTTCACTGTGTTCATCTCTCTGTCTGTCCTGTGCGACAGTTCATTTGACCTAGCCTATTTTACATTTAACAATTAGCAAGAGCAAGCCTACTTCTCTCCACGAAAAGGCTATTAGGTCTAGTATAACATTTTCTAAAAATAAATGTCCTATAGCTTTTTGAATAGCTTCTCATGGGATTTCACGTGCAGAGGAATAGCGGAGAGGCTTGAGTAGCCTATCTATAGCCTATTGCGCACGGGAACAGCTGGAAGAGAGAGATGTAGCCCAAGTAATAAGCTAAATATTAGCTCGATATTAGGTCATTCATTAGCTAAATAGTAGAGCTATAAATATTTACCTGTCAAAGTGAGAGAAACAGATTATGAAATGGCAGATCTGTGGTTTCCTCCAGGTTACTCTGCAGTCGAGGAGACACGCGAAGCTCCACTATTGATTAAGCCTACGTTCTTAGACAATAACATTATTCTACCTAGGCTACAACAACACAGTGCAATGAGGAATGTATTATTGTTATCAAGTGAATACTTGGGGCTGTAAACTGCAAAACTGCAAACTGCAGTGAAGCTGGCAAAATGTTGAATGCTTCGTGCCAAAATAACTGCCTACAGCCTAGGCTTGGTTATATAACCATTTGGATCAGTTTGGGTCTATTCTGGACCGTTTAGAACAGGGGTGGGCTACTCCAGTCATCGTGGGCCTGATTAGTGTCACACGTTTTCTCCATCCCTAACAAACACAGCCGATKAATCAAATTGCATTCTAAACTGAAGACCATGATTAGGTGATTGTTGGAGTCAGGTGTGTTAACTGGGGCTRGGGGCAAAACTGTGACAACAATCAGGCCCTCGAGGGCTGGAATTGCCCACCCCTGGTTTAGAAGGTCCTGAAATGTACATTCGCTGGCCAGTCATAGTGTGTATTTTGTCAGGATGTATCGGCGTTAACAGATAGGGCTACCATTGAAAAGTGTGAAACTTTTCATGCGTGGTTTGTCTTGGAAAATCATTCTCCCAAGTCTTCCTATAATTATTGTGGTCTCCAATTTGCTCACAACTGCACAGTTTTTCAGGCAACTTACCATTTGTAGACTCTGTGCTCACAACTGCACARTTTTTCAGGCAACTTACCATTTGCTCAGTCTTCTCCACCATCCGAGTAGCCTCCTGCACCGAGAACCAAGAACAATTCAACAGAACACGTTTCTGATTGACTGTCAATGTTTTATCATTGGAAAAAAAGCTCTGAATGTCATCTAAACACAGTGGTGTAAAGTACTTAAGTAAAAATAATTTAAAGTACTACTTAAGTCGYTTTTGGGGGTATCTGTACTTTACTATTTATGTTTTTGACAATTTTTACTTTTACTTCACTACATTCCAAATGAAATGTACGTACTTTTTACTCCAAACATATTCCCTGACACCCAAAAGTACTCATTACATTCCGAATGCTTAGCAGGACAGGAGAATTGTCAAATTTACGCACTTATCAAGAGAACATCCCTTGTCATCCCTACTTTCTCTGATCTGGAAGACTCATTAAACACAAATGCTTTGTTTGTGAAGTGTGCTTTGTTGAAGTGTGCCGATGGCTATCCGTAAACAAATTACAACAAGAAAATGGTGCTGTCTGGTTTGCTTAATATAAGCCATTTGAAATGTAGTTCTTCTTTTGATATTTACACATGTTTTTGATACTATATTTAAAACCAAACACTTTTAGACTTTTACTCAAGTAGTATTTTACTGTGTGACTTTCACTTTTACTTGAGTCATTTCCTATTTAAGGTATCTTTACTTTTACTCAAGTATGACAATAGGTGCTTTTTCTACCACTGTCCAAATGATAGCTCTCGTTATTGTTCTCCACTCTATTATCATTCTCCACTCTAGTATATTTATCCACTATATTGTCCTTCTCCACTGTAGTATATTTATCCACTCTATTATCCTTCTCCACTCTATTATCATTATCCACTCTATTGTCCTTCTCCACTCTATTGTCCTTCTCCACTCTATTATCCTTCTCCAGTCTATTATCCTTCTCCAGTCTATTATCCTTCTCCAGTCTATTATCCTTCTCCACTCTAGTATATTTATCCACTCTATTATCCTTCTCCACTCTAGTATATTTATCCACTCTATTGTCCTTCTCCACTCTAGTATATTTATCCACTCTATTGTCCTTCTCCACTCTATTATCCTTCTCCAGTCCTATTATCCTTCTCCACTCTAGTATATTTATCCACTCTATTATTCTTCTCAGTCACTCTAGTATATTTATCCACTCTATTGTCCTTCTCCACTCTAGTATATTATCCACTCTATTGTCCTTCTCCACTCTATTGTCCTTCTCCACTCTATTATCCTTCTCCACTTAGTATATTTATCCCTCTTTGTCCTCTACACTCTAGTATATTATTTCCACTCTATTGTCCTTCTCCACCTCTAGTATATTTATCCACTCTATTATCCTTCTCCACTCTAGTATATTTATCCACTATATTTGTCTTTCTCCACTCTGTTATCCTTCTCACTCTTAGTATATGTATCCACTCTATTGTCCTTCTCCACTCTATTATCCTTCTCCACTCTATTATCCTTCTCCACTCAAGTATATTTATCCACTCTATTATCCTTCTCCAGTCTAGTATATTTATCCACTATATTGTCCTTTCACTCTATTACGCTTCTCCATCTATTATCTTCTCCACTCTAGTATATTTATCCACTCTATTGTCCTTCTCCACTCTATTATCCTTCTCCACTCTATTATCCTTCTCCACTCTATTGTCCTTTGCCACTCTAGTTATATTTATCCACTTATTGTCCTTTCTCCACTCTATTATCCTTCTCCACTCTAGTATATTTAATCCACTCTATTGTCTTCTCCACTCTATTATCTTCTCCACTTCTAGTAATTTACCACTCTAGTTGTCCTTCTCCACTCTATTATCTTCTCCACTCTATTATCCTTCTCCACTCTAGTATATTTATCCACTCTATTATCCTTCTCCACTCTAGTATATTTATCCACTATATTGTCCTTCTCCACTCTATTATCCTTCTCCACTCGTATTATCCTTCTCCACTCTAGTATATTTATCCACTCTATTGTCCTTCTCACTCTATTATCCTTCTCCACTCTATGTATCCTTGCTCCACTCTATTGTCCTTCTCCACTCTAGTATATTTATTCACTCTATTGTCTTCTCCACGTCTATTATCCTTCTCCACTCTAGTATATTTATCCACTCTATTGTCCTTCTCCACTCTATTATCCTTCTCATCAATATTATCCCTCTATTGTCCTTCTCCACTCTATTATCCTTCTCCACTCTAGTAATAGTTATCCACTATATTGTCCTTCTCCACTCTAGTATATATCTATCCAATCTATTGTCCTTCCCTCCACTCTAGTATATTTATCCACTATATTGTCCTTCTCCACTCTATTATCCTTCTCCACTTAGTATATTTATCCACTCTATTGTCCTTCTCCACTCTAGTAGTATTTATCCACTACTATTGTCCTTCTCCACTCTATTATCCTTCTCCACTCATAGTATATTTATCCACTCTATTGTCCTTCTCCACTCTATTATCCTTCTCCACTCTAGTATATTTATCCACTATATTGTCCTTCTCCACTCTAAGTATATTTATCCACTCTATTTGTCCTTCTCCACCTGTAGTATATTTTATCCACTCTATTGTAGATATCGTTATATTGTAAACTCTCCAGCTCTGACTGACTGAGTGAGAGCCTGCAGACTCCCGTGTGTTATTGTTGATGACAGAGATGGAGACACACACACACACACACACACAACAACACGCACACAGACACACACAACAACACACAGCACACACACACAACACACACACACACACACACACACACACACACACAACACACACACACAACACACACACACACACACCACACACACACACATAATGTAACGGATGTGCGGCTGGAGAGTCCGGGAAGCAAGTTCAAGGAGTGAGTGTGTTAATAAAATACGGAACATAATACAAATCAAGAAACACTAACAGCACAACAGACATGAAACTGAAACAGAAACAATGACGCCTGGGGAAGGAACCGAAGGAGTGACATAAATAGGGCAGGTAATCAAGGAGGTGATGGAGTCTAGGTGAGTCTGAAGACGTGCAGGTGCGCGTAACGATGGTGGCACGTGTGCGCCATAACGAGCAGCCTGGTGACCTAGAGGCCAGAGAGGGAGCACACGTGACACACACGAGGTAGTTAATAACATTGTGGGATGGTGTAACTCTGATACCTGTGGTACGGATGTAGTCCAGGTAGTTAATAACATTGTGGGATGGTGTAACTCTGATACCTGGGGTGTGTGTGGCATGCGTTACAGGCTGCGGAGGTTGCTAACTGCAAGGGGGTATTCTGTAACACAGTGAAGGAGAGAGAGAACAGCAGCATCTGGTTTCTGTTGGAGGAGACTGCCTGGCCCTCCTCGGTGTCCAAGTGCCCACTGACAGAGAGAGAAAGGCTCCCTTGTTCGGGACCACATAGCTTAACTGAGAGGGTCTAACGACATGCTGAAGGAAATCGTATCAATCCCTTGTCCGATGACAAAGATGAAGACCTTTCTAGGGCCCCCAGGGAGGATCCCAAAATGAGCCTTAAGTCAGATAGTGACTCAGTATTTTGGCTTGCACCTTTTTTTTCCCTTTCAACCTAGAAACCAGTGTAAATAGAAGGGCCCAAAGAAAAAGTACTCCCAGGGAGGGAATGAAAGAACATTAATTCAAAGGGAGTAAGATGAGACGTATCAAGGGAGTA
>NW_019942828.1:184554-187702 GCF_002910315.2 Salvelinus sp. IW2-2015
TCAGGGAGTAGAATGAAAGAACAGTACTCAGGGAGTAGAATGAAAGAACAGTACTCAGGGAGTAGAATGAAAGAACAGTACTCAGGGAGTAAAATAGTTTGGGTAGGCAAAGTCACTGAACACATCTTTTGAACAGGTTTGACCTTGCAGAGGTTAAAGTTACTCTTTCTTTACGACCCCAGTATGATTTATCCACCGAGGTGAACAATGGGAGACCATATGTTGATTTATTTATTAAGTAACTTCTATAAATGTATCATGACTTCATAGATAATAGCCTGATATAGCACTCCTTTCTAATTTGTAATTTTTGTCATTTACAAATTAGAGCCAGTGCCATCTTGCTTATCAGAATGTTTTCAACAATATATTTGAACTTTTCTTGTTTTCTCTCCGTAAACTATTCGTCATGACTTGCCCGGCACAATCAGTCTGCTCATGTCCTGTACTGCCTTCTGTCCTGTGTTTTCAGTAMGGCGTTCAATGGCTTTTTAATCCCAAGGGCCTCCTCTGGGTTTTGTACTGAGCTCTCTGAGGTGACAGGAGAGCGTTTACAGCTCAGTGTTTGTGTGATTCAGTGCTCCTGTTCCCTGGTCCGCTACCCCGCGTTATGAAAAGAAATGAGAAAATAGCAAGAACAAAAAACCTGCAGAGCAAAAATCCAATTATTTTATTAAACAACATCTTATTGAACAACCAAGCAAGAACCGGCAGCACCGGAACAACAACCAGGGCTGTATGAATCAGAATAACTACAACTAGGGCTGTATGAATCAGAATAACTACAACCAGGGCTGTATGAATCAGAATAACTACAAACAGGGCTGTATGAATCAGAATAACTACAACCAGGGCTGTATGAATTAGAGGAACTACAACCACGGCTGTGTGAATCAGAAGAACTACAACCACAGCTGTTTGAATTAGAGGAACTACAACCATGGCTGTATGAATCAGAAGAACTACAACCAGGGATGTATGAATTAAAGGAACTTCAACCAGGGCTGAATGAATCAGAAGAACTACAACCAGGGCTGTATGAATTAAAGGAACTACAACCAGGGCTGAATGAATCAGAAGAACTACAACCAGGGCTGCATGTATTAGAAGAACTACAACCATGGCTGTGTGAATCAGAAGAACTACAANTGAATCAGAAGAACTACAACCAGGGCTGCATGTATTAGAAGAACTACAACCATGGCTGTGTGAATCAGAAGAACTACAATCAGGGCTGTATGAATTAAAGGAACTACAACCAGGGCTGAATGAATCAGTAGAACTACAACCATGGCTGCATGTATTAGAAGAACTACAACCATGGATGTGTGAATCAGAAGAACTACAACCAGGGCTGCATGTATTAGAAGAACTACAACCATGGCTGTGTGAATCAGAAGAACTACAACCAGGGCTGTATGAATTAGAAGAACTACAACCAGGGCTGTATGAATCAGAAGAACTACAACCAGGTCTGTATGACACAAAGGAATTAAATGGACCACGCTGCAAATAAATATAGGCCAGATTTTATACATTACCGTTCACTAGCTGTGTGTGGATTTGGCAGAAAGTGGTGAACTTATTCGGAACATGGCGCTGGGCTTGAGGTTGGGCGCTCTGATTGAGTCATCAATAACGCTTTAGCGTTTCATCATTATCATCGCAATAACAGAGCTATTAATTCATCCTCCATGTTTCTATCCATTCATCACGGGGAGGCAAGGTAAATAAACAGAGAGAAAGAGAGAGGAGGAGTGGAGGTTCTGGCGGAGGACGGAAACGCTGCTGAGTCAATGATGGATCAGTTCCGACGGAAGCGGAGAGAGGCGAACAACGGGGCCTGGATATCTGCATAGCTCACCGCCGGCTCGCCGTGTTCAATTTCCACTTTGTTTTATTCACTTAAAGTGCTCTCGTTACTCATGCAGCGTAGGTACAGCTGACATTGCAGTTTGCTCTTGCAAAAAATAAATTAAGACTGGTGGTGGGCTCGTCAGAATAAGTAGAACTTAGAAATTCACCTCTGCGTAATAGTGAGAAATCATCTGGACGCTCTGTACTATGGTTTCCCTTTTTCAATTGGTTCTCTGTGTTAGCTCGATTTCTATTCTCATTATAAGGTTGAACTAAAGAAGGACGTTTGGACATTTAAAGCAGAGAGTTAATTCGGTCTTGACCCCGACACTGTTTACTCAATTTCATCCAGTCCACGTGAAAAACGAAGTCTAAGGAAACCTCAATTTCCATATTTCTAAAAGGTTCTCCTTACATATGCAAGGAGACGGATGTCATATGCTCTTTGATTGTCTTCGATTACTTTTTTTTTTTTACCAAATCCCATGTGGTCCTTTGTTTTAAAACGAGAGTCAGTGCTGCCTGCAGGCGAGGAACTTCAAACTTAACAACCACCAAAATGTCATCAGTCCCTTCCCCCAGCCAATCCACCATTCTTTAACCTCATCAGAGCACAACTGTTCATTAATGGCTGGATATAAAACAAAGGTTAAGTATGAGACTAGGCAGTGCATACCCTTTGGAGTTGTGTACCTGTGAGTATCCCGAGTACCACCTTCGAGACTTCCCACACAGGGCACTAGGGACTCAGAGAGATTCGAAGAGAGTTTGTCCCTCTCTACCTCTGGTTATCTGGGAATTGAGCTATCGAGAGATTGCATCTTACTTACACAAACATACAATACGTCAAGTAAAATACTCCCAATTGAACTGTTTTAAAGCTCCATAGCCTTTCTCCCATTACTATACATTTGACCTATGGAGACTTGTAAAGCAGAGTCCCTTGCAACAACCAATGAAAGTGAGGTAAGATGACTCTAGTGAAAACCAACAGCAGTATCCAGCTTCTACTATCCCATCTCTACCTCGATGTACTGCTTACAGTGTTTGCATCCTAAATGGCACCCTAATACCTACAGTGGGGAGAACAAGTATTTGATACACTGCCGATTTTGCAGGTTTTCCTACTTACAAAGCATGTAGAGGTCTGTAATTTTTATCATAGGTACACTTCAACTATGAGAGACGGAATCTAAAACAAAAATCCAGAAAATCACATTGTATGATTTTTAAGTAATTAATTTGCATTTTATTGCATGACATAAGTATTTGATACATCAGAAAAGCAGAA
>NW_019942828.1:188762-200624 GCF_002910315.2 Salvelinus sp. IW2-2015
CTGGTTGGTAGGTGATCAAATACTTATGTCATGCAATAAAATGCAAATTAATTATTTAAAAATCATACAATGTGATTTTCTGGATTTTTGTTTTAGATTCCGTCTCTCACAGTTGAAGTGTACCTATGATAAAAATTACAGACCTCTACATGCTTTGTAAGTAGGAAAACCTGCAAAATTGGCAGTGTATCAAATACTTGTTCTCCCCACTGTATATAGTGCAGTACTTTTGAAAATAGGCCCCGGTCAAAAGTAAAGCAGTATAGATAGTGGATAGGATGTCATTTGGGACACAGGCTCAATGTTTTCTAATCTAATGGGTATCCAGGGAAAGGGCAATCCCTAACGACTGGCTTATTGACACTTACTGACCAATCGGATACACTACCATCAAACAGCGATTACATCATTTCCTGTTGGACCAGGTTAAGCACGTGATTCATCCAGACACTCTCAGATATGCCGAAGTAAATTGTTTCCCATGACCTTCCCCTTATGCCCTCAAGGTGTTGAAAGCGTTCCATAGGGATGCTGATTCATGTTGGCTGGATGTCCATTGACACAGTTCTGTCAACTTGGCTGGCTGGCCTTTGGGTGGTGGACCATTCTTGATATAGAATTTCTTTTTTTTCTATTGTGTTATTGACTGTACGCTGATTTATTCCATGTGTAACTCTGTGTTGTTGTTTGTGTCGCACTGCTTTGCTTTATCTTGGGCAGGTCGCAGTTGTAAATTAGAACTTGTTCTCAACTGGCCTACCTGGTTAAATAAAGGTGAAATAAAAATATATATATTTTTTTAAACATGGGAAACTGTTGAGCTTGAAAACCCCAGCAGCGTTGCAGTTCTTGACACAAACCGGTGTACCTGGCACCTACTACCATACCCCGTTCAAAGGCACTTAAATATTGTGTCTTGCCCACTCACCCTCTGAATGGCACACATACACAATCCATGTCTCAAGGCTTAAAAAATCCTTCTTTTACCTTTTACTGCAGTGGTTTAAATCAGGGTCAGAGTGTTTTATGGTAGTCTTAAACAATCTACTTTGAAACATAAGTCTATAAGAGAGACATGGTTACAGTCTGAAAGAAAGACGACACCTGTACCATGTCAGATATAGAGATGAAATGTATTACATTTTCAGTTTGCATCCCAACTTTATATACCTCACAGAAGACTGAAATATAACAAAACTGTTTGAAATAGAAACATCAGATTTTCCGCATAAAAAAACCAACATAAAACACATGCTGTGTTGTCATGTGTTGCTGCCATGCTATGTTGTTGTCATAGGTCTCTCTTGATGTAGTGTTGTGGTGTCTCTCTTGTCGTGATGTGTGTTTTGTTCTATATTTGTATTTGATTTTTGATTTTTCAAACTAAGTTAGCAGTGATATTAAGTATTTTTGAAACATTTAGTGAAAGTGTTATGGAAGTTATAAAAAAAAATCTAAATAACCTATAATTTCCGTTCTCAGAATATGAATAAAACCTCCCGGGGAAAACGTTCAGGGAACCATAGTAAAAATGTTTTCAGAACCTCCCTATATCCTATAAATGAACGTTCCCAGAACCAATGGGATACCAAAAAAGAACGTTACCACAACTTCCAATAAACCAAAATGTGGTAGCTGGGTGTACAGCTTTCTCCCATCATGAGCCTCACTGAACACTGTAACCTAAGGCTCGCTTCCTCTCATTCTCTCCTCTTTGAGCTTCCTCGGCTCTGTTCTCCTCTCCACACTGCCTTTGTTCTTTAATGGAAACTGTTGTCTCTGTTACCCCTTTGGAAACTTGTCCTATCCTTTACTTCCTATAATGAACATGTATCTGTCTCCATGTTTGTTTGTTTTTTAAATTATTTKTACTCTTTTTCATTTGGCTCACTCTCCCTTCCCTCCGCTATCCTTCTCTTTCTTCCCAGTCAACTCTCTCCTCCACACTGGCTACTCTCTCCATCAGTACGTCCCTTTGTTCCATGTGCCTGCGTCCCTCTTTTTTTCTCCCTTCCCTCCATCCCTACTTTCCTTCATCTATTTTCCCGTCCTCTTCCCTTGCTGGCGTTGGGCTAACTAACAGATCTTTGCTGTCAGCAACAGACCCGGTGGTGCTCAGTTTGTTAGGGGGCCCTGATTTTAAAAAGGCCCCTTTCTGAAAGGGGAGCATTGGGGTCCTTCCGCATGACTTACCCCATTTGTAGCGTGGCCGAATGATTTTTTTCACGCCATATTAAGTTAACACCGCACTGCCAACTAGCCAGGCCAAGACCCGGCCACTAATTAAAGGGGGAGAGAGGGGCAGGAAAACAACAGGGGACACCTTTGGCACTCTCTCATATTTTCCTACATCTATTTGGCTATCTTTTTCTCTCACATAAACAAGCACACGTACAAACATGCACGTATAATTGTTCACACACACAAATGGAATCCTGTATTTACTTGTAATCTCACTGTCTCTGTCTGTTTCTCTCTGGCTGCATCACCACTTGGTACGGCAACTTCTTGCCATCGGACAGCTAGGCGCTACAGAGGGTAGTGCACATGGCCCAGTACATCACTGGGGCCGAGCTCCTTGCCATCCATGTCCTCTATACCATGCGGTGTCAGAGGAAGGCCCTAAAAATGTTCAAAGACTCCAGCCTCCCAAGTCATAGACTGTTCTCTCTGCTACCACACGGCAGCCAATGCACCAAGTCTGGAACCAACAGGATCCTGAACAGCTTCTACCTCCAAGCCCTAAGACTGATAAATAGTTAGTTAAATAGTTAACCAAATATCTACCCAGACTATCTGCATTGACCCTTTTTTGCATTTACTCTTTTTGATACTGTTGATACAGTCTATTATCTATCTTGTTGCCTAGCTACTTTATCCCTACCTACAGTATACTGTTGATACTGTCTATATCTATCCTGTTGCCTAGTTACTTTACCAGTACATATATATATATATATTTATATATATATTATATATATTTATTTTATAATATATATATGTATATATATATACAGTGGGGAGAACAAGTATTTGATACACTGCCGATTTTGCCGATTTTCCTACTTACAAAGCATGTAGAGGTCTGTAATTTTTATCATAGGTACACTTCAACTGTGAGAGGACGGAATCTAAAACAAAAATCCCAAAAATCACATTGTATGATTTTTAAGTAATTAATTAGCATTTTATTGCATGACATAAGTATTTGATACATCAGAAAAGCAGAACTTAATATTGTACAGAATCCTTTGTTTGCAATTACAGAGATCATACGTTTCCTGTAGTTCTTGACCAGGTTTGCACACACTGCAGCAGGGATTTTGGCCCACTCCTCCATACAGACCTTCTCCAGATCCTTCAGGTTTCGGTGCTGTCGCTGCGGCAATACGGACTTTCAGCTCCCTCCAAAGATTTTCTATTGGGTTCAGGGTCTGGAGACTGGCTAGGCCACTCCAGACCTTGAGATACTTCTTACGGAGCCACTCCTTAGTTGCCCTGACTGTTGTGTTTCGGGTCGTTGTCATGCTGGAAGCACCAGCCACGACCCATCATCAATGCCACTGAGGGAAGGAAGGTTGTTGGCTAAGATCTCGCAATACATGGCCCCATCCATCCTCCCTCAATACGGTGCAGTCGTCCTGTCCCCTTTGCAGAAAAGCATCCCCAAAGAATGATGTTTTCCACCTCCATGCTTCACGGTTGGGATGGTGTTTCTTGGGTTGTACTCAACCTTCTTCTTCCTCCAAACACGGCGAGTGGAGTTTAGACCAAAAGCTCTATTTTTGAATCATCAGACCACATGACCTTCTCCCATTCCTCCTCTGGATCATCCAGATGGTCATTGGCAAACTTCAGACGGGCCTGGACATGCGCCTGCTTGAGCAGGGGGACCTTGTGTGCGCTGCAGGATTTTAATCCATGACGGCGTAGTGTGTTACTAATGGTTTTCTTTGAGACTGTGGTCCCAGCTCTCTTCAGGTCATTGACCAGGTCCTGCCGTGTAGTTCTGGGCTGATCCCTCACCTTCCTCATATCATTGATGCCCCACGAGGTGAGATCTTGCATGGAGCCCCAGACCGAGGGTGATTGACCATCATCTTGAACTTCTTCTATTTTCTTCTATTTTCTAATAATTGCGCCAACAGTTGTTGCCTTCTCACCAAGCTGCTTGCCTATTGTCCTGTAGCCCATCCCAGCCTTGTGCAGGTCTACATTTTTATCCCTGATGTCCTTACACAGCTCTCTGGTCTTGGCCATTGTGGAGAGGTTGGAGTCTGTTTGATTGAGTGTGTGGACAGGTGTCTTTATTACAGGTAACGAGTTCAAACAGGTGCAGTTAATACAGGTAATGAGTGGGAAACAGGAGGGCTTCTTAAAGAAAAACTAACAGGTCTGTGAGAGCCGAATCTTACTGGTTGGTAGGTGTCAAATACTTATGTCATGCAATTAAAATGCAAATGAATTACTTAAAAATCATACAATGTGATTTTCGGTGGAATTTTGTTTAGATTCCGTTCTCTCACAGTGAAAGTGTACCTATGAATAAAAATGACAGACCTTCTACATGCTTTGTAAGTAGGAAAACCTGCAAAATCGGCAGTGTATTCAAATACTTGTTCTCCCCATGTATATATAGAATACCTCAATTTCCTCGTACCCCTGCACATCGACTCAATGTACTGTTTACCCAGGTGTACAATATAGCAAGTTATCGCTACTCATTGTGTATATATCTTCCTCTTGTTAAATATGTTTCTTATTATTTTCTATTTTCTTTCTCTCTGCATTGTTGAATGACCCGTTAGCATTTCACTGTTAGTCTGTTGTTTACCAAGGATTGTACAATAAACTTTTGATTTGATTTGATCCTCTGTCTATGGTGTTTTTTTCTCCATAGCCAGAGCCGTTGTTGCTGTTTTGCTATGATATAATGAAAGGGTTTTAATGTTCCATAGTATTTGTTTTGCTATGATATAATGGAAAGGGTTTTAATATTCCATATTATGGTTTTTGCTATGATTAATTAATGGAAAGGGTTTTTAATAGCTATCCATAGTATTGTTTGCTAATACGCTCCCTGCTCCTTCTTCCCTCTTTTCTGTTCTTCTCGTTTGAAACCCTCTGAAATTGTGGGCTAACAAATAAGAACCAAAAGAACAAGGTTTGATGTTTCACTTGATTCATTGAGGTTTTGTTTTTATACCTGGCAGATTCCACTGTAAGGTCATAGAGAAGGCAGATTAGTGATTACAGATGTGATTATGGTGCTGTTTATTGCAGAAAGGGCCACAGTACAGGTCACAGCTAAATTGCTTTATGTAGATAATATACCTCACTTTTCTCAATCAACAGTGTACGGTGTGTGTGTGTGTGTTGTGTTAATTGTCAAAACATTATCAATTCTGATCTGGGTTAATTTTTGCGTCGTGACTCTTGACCCATAGTGATAATTTACCCTCTTTTCCTTCAAGGAAAAACCCTCAGGAACTTGATCGGACTGACATGCCCTCACGCCCACATGTATTGACACAATACATACATTCGCTAATAAGGAAATTAAGTCATGTCGTACTCGTGGATAGCTACACACAGAATGCACAGGCAGAAACACAGACACACACGACGCACAAAACACACACAGAGACACACACAGACACACACACACACAAAACGTGTGTCTGTATTGGCTTCCTCCTGTTGACGTTTCATGCTGTTAGACATCATACATCCGTTGGAGCTAATTCACCCCGTTGTCATGGAGAGCCAGCCACCATGGAAACGCCTCAGCCGGAGGCCACGCAGACCCCTGCCGTTCCCTAAGTGCACCTGACATCCTGATTAGCGGCAGGTGGCAGAAAACAGACACCACAGGCTAATCTCTCGCCCCTCGCTGTAACGGAGCGCACCTGGAATGCACTGTGGGATAAAGTACCCAATTCTCATACTCTGAGTAAAAGTAAAGATACCTTTAATAGCTAATTACTCAAGTAAAAGTGGAAGTCAGTTGAGTTAAAGTATAAAAGTATTTTGTTTTAAAAATGAACTTAAGAACAAAAGTAAATGTAAATTGCTTAATTATACCTAAGTATCAAAAAGAATAAGTAAAAGTATAAATCATTTAATATTTCTTATATTAATCAAATGAGACGGCACCATTTTCTTGTATGTTTTAATTTACAGATAGCCTGTGGCCACACTCCAACACTCAGACATTATTTAACAAATGAAGCATTTGTGTTTAGTGAGTCCGCCAGATCAGAGGCAGTAGGGATGACCAGGGATGTTCTCTGTTTAGTGAGTCCTCCAGATCAGAGACAGTAGGGATGACCAGGGATGTTCCTCGTTTAGTGAGTCCTCCAGATCAGAGGACAGTAGGGATGACCAGGGATGTTCTCTGTTAGTGAGTTCCAGATCAGAGGCAGTAGGGATGACCAGGGATGTTCTCTGTTTAGTGAGTCCTCCAGAATCAGAGACAGTAGGGATGACCAGGGATGTTCTCTGTTTAGTGAGTCCTCCAGATCAGAGGCAGTAGGGATGACCAGGGAGTGTTCTCTGTTTGGTGAGTCCTCCAGATCAGAGACAGTAGGGATGACCAGGGATGTTCTCTGTTTAGTGAGCCTCCAGATCAGAGGCAGTAGGGATGACCAGGGATGTCTCTGTTTGTGGAGTCCTCCAGATCAGAGGCAGTAAGGGATGACCAGGGATGTTCTCTGTTTAGTGAGTCCTCCAGATCAGAGGCCAGTAGGGATGACCAGGGATGTTTCTCTGTTTAGTGAGTCCTCCAGATCAGAGGCAGTAAAGGATGACCAGGGATGTCTCTCTGTTTAGTGAGTCCTCCAGAATCAGAGAAGTAGGGATGACCAGGGATGTTCTCTGTTTAGTGGACTCCAGTTCAGAGGCATGTAGGGACGACCAGGGATGTTCTCTGTTTGGTGAGTCCTCCAGATCAGAGGCAGTAGGGATGACCAGGGATGTTCTCTGTTTAGGTGAGCTCTCCAGATCAGAGGCAGTAGGGATGGACCAGGGATGGTTCTCTGTTTAGTGAGTCCTCCAGATCAGAGGCAGTAGGGAGACCAGGGTGAGTTCTCTGTTTAGTGGAGTCCTCCAGATCAGGGCAGAGGACGACCAGGGATGTTCTCTGTTTGGTGAGCTCCAGATCTGGGCAGGATCCGGGATCTCTGAGGCAGTCAGAGCAGGGATGACCAGGGATTGTTCTCTGTTTGTTTGAGTCCATCCAGATCAGAGGCAGATGAGGATGACAGCAGGATGTCTTCTGTTTTTGGTGAGTCCTTCCATGATCAGAGGCAGTAGGGATGACCAGGGATGTTCTCTGTTTAGTGAGTCCTCACAGAGTCTAGAGGGCAGTAGAGAGTATGACCAGGGATGTTTCTCTGTTTAGTGAGTCCTCCAGATCAGAGGCAGTAGGGATGACCAGGGATGTTCTTACTGTTTAGTGAGTCCTCCAGATCAGAGGCAGTAGGGATGACCAGGGATGAATTTCTCTGTTTAGTGAGTCCTTCCAGATCAGAGTGCAGTAGGATGACAGGGATGTTCTGCTGTTTGGTGAGTCCTCCAGATCAGAGGCAGTAGGGATGACCAGGGATGTTCTTGTTTGTGAGTGAGTGTCTCTTCCAGTCAGAAGGGCAGGAGACGGACCAGGATGTTCTCTGTTTAGTGAGTCCTCCAGATCAGATGACAGGTAGGCATGACCAGGGATGTTCTTGCTGTTTAGTGAGTCCCCAGTATCAGAAGGCAGTTAGGATGACCAGGGATGTTCTCTGTTTA
The DNA here is from genome assembly GCF_002910315.2 of Salvelinus sp. IW2-2015. Lineage (NCBI taxonomy): Eukaryota > Metazoa > Chordata > Actinopteri > Salmoniformes > Salmonidae > Salvelinus > Salvelinus sp. IW2-2015. Next base: position 196,551 of record NW_019942828.1, read on the forward strand.
GGTGAGTCCCAGATCAGAGGCAGTAGGGATGACCAGCGGATGTTCTCTGTTTAGTGAGTCCTCCAGATCAGAGGCAGTAGGAGATGACCAGGATGTTCTCTGTTTAGTGAGTCCTCCAGATCAGAGACAGAGGATAGACCGAGGATGTTCTCTGTTTAGTGAGTCCTCCAGATCAGAGGCAGTAGGATGACCTATGGGATGATTCTCTGTTTTAGTGAGTCCTCCAGATCAGAGGCGTGTGGATGACCAGGGATGTTCTCTGTTTAGTGAGTCCTCCAGATCAGAGGCAGTAGGGATGACCAGGGATGTTCTCTGTTTAGTGAGTCCTCCAGATCAGAGGCAGTAGGGATGACCAGGGATGTTCTCTGTTTAGTGAGTCCTCCAGATCAGAGAGTAGGGATGACCAGGGATGTTCTCTGTTTGTGAGTCCTTCAGATCAGAGGACAAGTAGGGATGACCAGGGATGTTCTCTGTTTAGTGAGTCCTCCAGAGCAGAGCAGTAGGGATGACCAGGGATGTCTCTGTTTAGTGAGTCCTCCAGATCAGAGGCAGTAGGGATGACCAGGGATGTTCTCTGTTTAGTTGGTCCTCCAGGATCAGAGGCAGTAGAGCATGACCAGGGATGTTCTCTGTTTTTAGTGAGTCCTCCACGATCAGAGGCAGTAGGGATGACCAGGGATGTTCTCTGTTTGTGAGTCCTCCTCAGATCAGAGGCAGTAGGGATGACAGGGTGTTCTCTGTTTAGTGAGTTCCTCCAGATCAGAGAAGTAGGATGACCAGGGATGTTCTCTGATTTCAGTGAGTCCTCCAGATCAGAGGCAGTAGGGATGACCAGGGATGTTCTCTGTTTAGTGAGTCCTCCAGATCAGAGAAAGTAGGGATGACCAGGGATGTTCTCTTGATAAGTGCGTGAATTACACAATTTTCCTGTCTTGCTAAGCATTCAAAATGTAACAAGTACTTTTGGGTGTCAGGGAAAATGTAAGGAGAAAAAAGTACATACCTTTCTTTAGGAATGTAGTGAAGTAAAARTTGTCAAAAATATAAATAGTAAAGGACAGATAYCTTAAAAAACTACTTAAAATCTCTTAAGGATTAATGCAGGCCMGTCAAGTTCTTCCACACCGATCTAGACAAACCATTTCTGTATGAWCCTCTCTTTGTGCACGGGGGCCATTGTCATTCTGAAACAGGAAAGGGCCTTCTCCAAACTGTTGCCACAAATTGTCTAGAATGTCATTGTATGCKGTAGCGTCAAGATTTACCGTCACTGGAACTAAGGGGCCCGAACCATRAAAAACAGACCCAGAGCATTATTCCTCCWCCACCAAACTTTACAGTTGGCACTATGCAATTGTGCAGGTAGTGTTCTCCTGGCATCCGCCAAACCCAGATTCGTCCGATGGAYTACCATATGGTGAAGCGTGATTCATCACTCCAGAGAACGTGTTTCCACTGATCCAGAGTCCTATGGCGTAGAGCTTTACACCACTCCAGCAAACGCTTGGCATTGCGCATGGTGATCTTWGCCTTGTGTGAGGCTGCTCTGSCTTGTAAACCCATTTCATGAAGCTCMCGACGAACAACTCTTATTCTGACRTTGATTCCAGAGGCMGTTTGGAACTTRGTAGTGAGTGTTGCAACCGAGGRCAGACGATTTTTGCACGCTATGCGCTTCAGCAGTTGGCGGTACCTTTGCTTTGAGCTYGTGCGGCCTACCACTTCGCGGCGGAGCCGCTGTTTCTCCTAGATGTTTTCACTTCACAATAGCAGCACTTASAGTTGACCCTAGCAGCTCTAGCAGGGCAGACATTTTACAAAGTGACTTGTTGGAAAGGTGGCATCCTATGACGGYGCCACGTTGAAWGTCCCTGAGCTCTTCAGTCAGGCCATTCTACTGTCTGTCTGTCTGTCTGTCTGTCTGTCTGTCTGTCTGTCTGTCTGTCTGTCTGTCTGTCTGTCTGTCTGTCTGTCTGTCTGTCTCAAGCCCTGCAGAGAGACTTGATGAGGCTGGGAATAACAGATGCCTCAACTCTTTTGCTTGCAGGAGCCTGGACGTTGACCAGAGATCGTACATTTCACACCAGAACACACACATAGACATAGTACATACTGTACACACACTCGAATATACACACACACACACACACAATGCACACACACACACACACACACACACACACACACACACACACACACACACAACACACACACACACACACACACACACACACACACACACCACACACACACACACACACACACACACACACAACCACACACAACACACACAAACATAGACACACAGACAATACTGCTGTCCACCATGTCTCATCCTTTTCTTCCTCTCTGGGTCCTCATCCTTCTCTTCCTCTCTGGTTCCTCATCATTCTCTTCCTCTCTGGTTCCTCATCCTTCTCTTCCTCTCTAGTTCCTCATCCTTTCCTTCCTCTCTGGTTCCTCATCCTTCTCTTCCTCTCTGGTTCCTCATCATTCTCTCCTCTCTAGTTCCTCATCCTTCTCTCCTCTCTGGTTCCTCATCCTTCTCATCCTCTCTGGTTCCTCATCCTCCTCTTCCTCTCTGGTCCTCATCCTTCTCTCCTCTCTGGTTCCTCATCCTTCTGCTTCCTCTCTGGTTCCTCATCATTTCTCTTCCTCTCTGGTTCCTCATCCTCCTCTTCCTCTCTGGTTCCTCATCCTTTCTCCTCTCTGGTTCCTCATCCTTCTCTTCATTTCTGGTTCCTCATCCTCCTTCCTCTCTGGTTCCTCATCCTCTCATCCTCTCTGGTTCCTCATCGTTCTCTTTCTCTCCTCATCGTTCTCATTGTGAACACCAGTGTGTCTCTGAGTTAATTAATGGCTCTCCCTCAGTACATTGTCTGGACCAGGACTCTCTTAAATTACCCCAAGCTGTGGAGGAGAGAGAGAGATAGAGAGAGAGAGACTTTAAAAATAGAACATGGACTGGACTTTTTTTTGGGGGGGGTTAATGGTTGCCCTCCCTCCTCGATCTCCCCCCTTCTCTCTCTCTCTTTGAAAGTAATGTGTGTAAGTGAAGTCGGGTTATTGATGATTAATTCAACAGCAATCCATTCCCTGCGTCGACCCATCCCTCTCCCTCCTTCCACACGCTTCTCCCCCTCCCTCCTCCCTGCCTACCCCTCTCCCCACAGGTCCCCTCCTCTCCCCTTCTTCTCCCTGCCTCCTCCCTCCCTCCTCCTGCCTTCTCCCCCCTCCTCCCCGCCTCCTCTCTTTGCTTCTCCCCCTCCCTCCCTCCCCTCCCTCCCTCCTGCCCTTCTCCCCCTCCTCCCTGCTCCCTCCCCTGCCTTCTCCCCTCCCTCCCTCCTCACTCCCTGCCTACTCCCTCTCCCCACAGGTCCTACTCCTCTCCCTCCTCTCTCCCTGCCCCTCCCTCCCTCCTGCCTTCTCCCCTCCCTCCCTCCCTCCTACTCCCTCTCCCCACATATCCCAGTCCCTCCCCTCCCTGTCCCCACAGCCACCCTCGCCTCCCCTCCATCTCTCTCTCTCTCATATGACTAATGCTGTCTTACAGTCACAATGAGGTCAGAAGCATAATAGTGGGACGTATCTCATAGTTTCGGCTTCTGCAAAGGCCCATCCATAACAACGGTCCATACTTAAACCCGTTCAGTCATTTTATTGAGGACAGACAGTGCTAATTGATTAGCCTTATCAGCGAATCCTGTTAGTTCTACATGCCAGATTCTGAGGGAGGAAGGTTGGATGGAATCCATACGAGAAGTAATGGGTAAGTCATCAAAGGCTACACCCAATTGCCCTATGGCCTGTAGACCAGTAAGAGCTCCACGTAAGGACGCATTTGGGACATTGTTTTTACCTACTGAACCAGATGATCCCAGTGGGTCGCAATACTTTTTCCCAGTGAGGTCAAATACCTCTTTCTTTCCAGTGAAGTCCACTACCTCTTTCTTTCCCAGTGAGGTCACCACAATACCTCTTTCTTTCCCAGTGAGGTCAACTACCTCTTTTCTTTCCCAGTGAGGTGTACAATACCTCTTTCTTTCCAATGAGGTACAATACCTCTTTCTTCCC
>NW_019942828.1:204117-213552 GCF_002910315.2 Salvelinus sp. IW2-2015
AAAAGTAAAAGAAGACATTTCCATGTCGGAACTTTTCTCTGCAATCCAGTCCCTGTCTACTAAACAAGACGCCACGCTCTCCAAAGTGTCCATCATAAAACGGGCTACAGAAGAAACATCAAAGAAGATCAATAATTTGTCAGAAACTGTCAATCAACTACACAAAATTATGAGCGAGAACAAGGAAAAGATAACGTTCCTAGAGAATGAGMTGAAGAAAATGCAATCCCAAAATGATGAGCTGTGTGAGAATGTAGCTGAACTTYACCGGTACTCTGGCAGGTGGAATCTGAAAATCCAAGGTGTAARAGAGGTAGAGGGAGWGGACATTAGGGAAGCAGTCATCAATATCCTGGGAAAAGTGGCACCATGCATCAAAGACAGGCTAAGAGACGTGATCGACGTGTCAGATCAAATTGGGAAACGAAGATCTGAWGGWCCCCCTCGYAATATCATCTTGCGCKTRACTATGCGCCACTACAGGGACATCATMTGGAAAATGGCCAMGGGGAACAMGTTTCTGGATGAGAAGAAACTCCGCATCAAAGAGGTTCTGATACCGCAGGATCAGGCTGCCAGAGAGAAACTGGCCGCTTACACAGAAGGCGCGACAAGAGGGAAAGAAGGCGGGGTTCAAGGGCTCTTTCTTTCCCAGTGAGGTTACAATACCTCTTTCTTTCCCAATGAGGTCACAATACCTCTTTCTTTCCCAATGAGGTCACAATACCTCTTTCTTTCCCAATGAGGTCACAATACCTCTTTCTTTCCCAGTGAGTTCACAATACCTCTTCCTTCGATACGCGTTTATCGAAGGAAGAATGATTACTGGGTAACTCTGTTGACATTAACCAAATTGGAACTGTGAGTACTACCATGAGTACAGTTAATGTACTGCCAATAATAAATGTACCGTTCGAACTACAACTGATGAACACTTGCCAAGAAAAGGAAGTAAATAGATTTGTTATTCTGTTAACCACCGCTACCTCAGCTGAGCGTAGTTTTCCGTCGGAGTAATCCTCTCAAGGTTCACTGTTTGTTTTATTGTTCACGTTAATACTTGTTATCTAATTTGTGTTCTTTCTTTTTTAATGCAGGAGTTCGTTTTCAATTCACTCAAATATCGTTAGTCCTGAATGCTCGGGGTTTGAGAAATACTACAAGAAGAAAGCTTTATTTTTTTACTGTAAACCGCAGTAATGCAGATTTTGTCCTTCTTCAGAAACTCATTCGGGTGAAAGTGATTTGAAATTTGGAAAGCACAATGGGGAGATATGGCCTATTTAGTCATGGATCAAATCATTCTGCCGTGTTTTTGACACTTATTCACAAGGTTAAAGGTGACATTCTAGAACCCACTCTTCACAAGAACGGCAGATGGGTCATAGTAACTGTTAAACTGACAATGCTATTTTCATCATCTGTAATGTATATCGGACATAATCACATGCTCCTAATAAGACCCTTTTTCACCAATTTACCAGGGAAAGTACAGGATTTAAGCATCGAATACTCAGAGGCTTTTCTAATTATTTCAGGGGATTTTAATGAACACCTGATGCATCTGCTGATCTGCGTTTCCTCCCAGAACGAGTCAAACCCTCAAAAAGTAACATTATCATTACATTATGCAAGGACTCTGTGTTGAGGATGCCTGGCGTTATTGCAATCCGGATGCTAAGGGTTATACCAACAAACTGTCACGTAAATCTAGATAGATTTATTCCAATTCTCCCTTTTTGTTACAATTTGTTATAGATGTAGATCATCAGTTGGCCCCTTTTCTGATCATCACTTAATTTCCTGAATTTACAAGCTACTAAAAATCAAAAGGTATTCGATGATATTGGAAATAAAACAACACACTTCTTAAAGATCCTATTTTCAGTGGAAACATCAAATCGTTAGCTAAAGATATTTTTGCAAGAAAGACTGGGTCATGGAAGTAGATGGGAATTTTTCAAATATAAAGTCAGAGTTGTAGCCATTAAACACGCCAAAGCAGATGCAATTAAAAGAACAATAGAGAAAAAGGAGATGATGAGCAAGCTTGACAGTTTTCTAAAGAAGTAATCTATCTGAAGAAGAGGAGTCTGTGTTCAGGTCTTTACAACTAGAATAGAACAGACTTACACGGATCTGGCAAGGGTGCCTTTGTAAGGTCAGACAAAATGGATTGAAGAGGGGGAAGAAACACTAGTTACTTTTTTGCACTTGAAAAGAGAACTACAAAGGAAAATCTATAACTGCACTCAAAATTAACGATGTTTTTGCAAAGATCCCATTACATATCATAATTTAATTTCCAGCTCTCAATTTCAGGAAGATGGTTGTGAAAGCTTACATTAGCAGAATTATGTCCCTGTAATTGAGGGATGATTTCCACCAGTTTGCGATTCACCGTGTCAATTGAAGAAATTAGAGAGACTAATTCAATGAAAAAATGGAATCACCTGGCCCTGATGGCCTATCAGTTTAATTCTAAAGACAGTTTGGGAGTTGCTAGAAGACCCGATTTTCAATATGTTTCAAGATTGCATTAAAAATGGGGAAATGGTCTCCACTATGAAACAGGGCCTTATTTCATTGATTCGAAGCCCGATAAAGACCTTCTCTCATTTGACAATTGGAGACCAATTACTTTATTAAATGTTGATTACAATTTGATGCTCGGTTTATGCCAAAAGATTAAAGAAAGGAATAGATAAATTATAAATGGACTCAAACAGGATTTATGAAGGGCCGTCACATAAGCCTTAACATTCGTTTAGTCTGGACCTTATAGATTATTCAGATGCAATTGACTCAGATGTGGTTGTCCTATTTCTGGACTTCTGTAAAGCTTTGACACAATTGAACATGAATTTTCTCTTTAGGTCTCTTAAACTTTTGGATTTGGTGAAAATTTTATTAAAGTAATTTGCATGTTTCAACAAGATATAAATAGTTCTGTGCTACTAAACCTTAATACTTCCAAAAGATTTAGTATCAACAGAATTCCTGTTGAATTCGCAATTTTTATTAATTTTGGTTGTGGAACTTCTATCTCTAGAATTCTGAATAATGCAAATTTGTATGGCTTAACCATTTTTAACAAAGAAATCAAAATTTCCCAACTGGCTGATGATACTATCTTTTTCTTAAGAGACAAAGACCAGGTCAAACATGCCCTTAATGCTATAACTGCATTTTACTTGCATCAGGATTAAAACTGAACGTTTCTAAATGTGAAATTTTTATGTTTATAACTCTGATGATAAAGAAATTGAAAATATCCTGTAAAGGACTGTGTTAAATATTTATGAATAACATCTGTCAAATAAACACTTAGTCAGACAATTGAATTCTCTCCTAAATTAGAGAACTAAAAATACATTTAATAATTGGCTACAAAGAGATCTTTCTATACTTGGAAGAGTACTTATTTTCCAAGGCAGAGGGACTGTCTCGTTTTGTGTACCCCTCATTATCGTTATTGTGTAAATCCAGCTACTTGTAAAGAGATCAATAAGACCTTTCTTGACTTCATCTGGAAAAATAAGTCTCACAAACTAAAAAAATCTGTCCTTTCTAACAAAAAGAGCTGAAGGCGGTCTAGAAGTGTTGGATTTTGTTGACATAAATAACACTTTCAAGATCAACTGGCTGAAAAAATGTTTAATCGATACTGATTCAATATGGTATTTCATTCCAAATAATGTGTTAATATAAATTGGGAGGTCTTCAATTTTTACTGAAATGTAATTATATTCCTGAAAGATTACCTGCTAAATGGCTATGTTTCACCAACAAGCTTAATGCCCTGGAAAATATCTTTCCTGCACAATTTTTACCTCATAAAGCTTTTTGTGGAATAATTCAGACATAACTGTAAGGAATAAGTCATTGTCTACCCCAGCTGCATGAGAGGAATATTGACTTTGTTCTTGATATTTTCGACAACAAGGTAATATTCTCACATATGAACCATTATAAAATTGAAAGAGTTTCAAATACCTTTCAGAGAGTTTATTTCCTGTGATCAAAGCCGTTCCCAGTGGTCTAACTGAACTTATGAAAACTCATCTTAGTTTTGGGAATGATCACAAAGTTTCCGAACTCAGATTGGAAGGCGTGGCTTACTGAGAGATCTTGTTGTAATAAATAAATTAGACAAATTCTTCATTCACAAACCAACTTCACCGAGAGGAAAGTTTTTCTGGAACATGCTTATTCCTGACATTGTCTGGAAAAATGCATGGTTAAGGCCTTACAAATAACTGTATACCAAACAAAGTTAAGGAAGTGCACTTCAAAATTTTACATAAGATATATCATGTAATTCTATAATTTCAAATGTGTGGCTATTGATGATATCTGCCTTTTCTGTGAAAAGAAGGTGAGAATCTGTCTCACTTGTTCTTTGATGTAAATTTGTGTCAGATTTTGGAAAACCTTGCAAAGTACTTATTTACCAATTATGAACACTGCCTATATTTTGACATAAAATATATCATATGTTACTATTGCAATGATAACAAAACCACTGAAATGATTGTAAACATTTTATTCTTGTTGCCAAATACTTTATACACAAACAAATATTCCAAAATTCTATACCAAAATTACACATTTTTCTGATTGAATTTAATTATCTTATAAATTAACCCTAGTGAATAACAACAAGAATAACATCTTCATGAATCATTATAATAAGATATTTTTCAGAGTGAATATAATTGCACTTAAAAAGTTATTTAAATTATTTTTCAACAAAACCATCTAATTCCCTTATTGACATATCTTGTATGCCCTTGAAGGATGTTATCTAAATCCTCTCTCAGGTCCACTCACCCAACACGGAGGAGCGAGCTACCGCGAAGAGACCATTCCTATAATCAGCAAATAACACCAAACAGCACAAAGATATCAATAAATAATTGTTTAAAAATAAACAATTTAAGAGTGCCAATATCATTCACGTCTCGAAATATCTTCATATAATGATTCATGAAGAACTGAACTTCTTTTGTTATTCACTAGGGTCTTCAATGTTCAATAAGATAATAAATTCAATTAGAACAAAGTGCTAATTTGTGGTATAGAATTTGACATAATTTCTTTATGTGTATAAAGTATCTTGCCGCAACACGAAAAAAATGTTACCAACTCAGTTTTCAGCGGTTCTTCGCTTACTCATTGCAAATAGTAAACATATGAATATTTTATGTCAAAAATATAGGCAGTGTTTCAAATGGTAAAGTAAGTACTTTTGCAGAGGTTCTCACAAAAAATTCTGACAACACAAATTTACATTCAAAAGGAACAAACGTGCCAGACAGATTCTCACACTTTCTTCTTTTCACGAGAAAAGGCAGATATCATCAAATAGCCAAACATTGGAAATTTAGAATCTACAGGTATATCTTATGTAATCTGAAAGTCGCATACTCTTTCCTTAAACCTTTGAGTTTGGTATAAGTAATTCTGTAAGGCCTCCAACCATCTGCATCCCTCTTCCAGACAATGATCTCCAGGATACTAAGGCAGTCCAGAAAATCACTTCTCCATCTCGGTGTAAGTTGGTTTTGTGAGATGAAAAGAAATTTGTCTAATTTATTACAACATGATCTCTCAAGATAAGCCCAACCCGTCCCCGCCCTTCCCATCTGAGTTCTGGATAAACTTGTGCATTCCAAATAAGATGAGTTTTTCATAAGTTCACGTCTAGATCCACCATGGGGAACGGCTTGAATCCACAGAAATCACAACTCCTCTGACCCCGACACCCACAGCCCCGTATTCTGGAAACTTTTCAATTTTATAAATGGTTCATATGTGAGAACTAACCCTTCGTTGGTCTCGAAAATACAACACAAAGTCAATAATGTCCCCTCTCATGCCAGCTGGCGGTAGAATAATGACTTATTCCCTTAAGGTTATGTGCTGAACTTATTCCACAAACAGAGCTTTCATGACGGTAACAATGGCGGAAAGGATATTTTCCAACAGGCAATCTACACAAGCTTCCTTGGCTACCGACACAAGCCCACACTTCAACAATACCCGCCAAGTTTAGGAGGCCACTCCACTCAGGTAATCTTCCTCCACGTGGGAACAACTTACATTTCAGTAAAATTTGCCAACCTCTCCCAATTTATAAACATTATTGGACCATGAACCATCCCCACTCAATTGAACAGTATCCGCATCAAACATCTTTTTGGCGGAGCCAGTTGACTCTCTCGAAAGTGTTCAATTCACTATTCAACAAATCCAACACATAAATATCTAGAACTAATCCCCCCGCCTAACCCTCACGGGCAGTCTTTTGTTAGAATAAAGGATACAGCCTTTTAGTTTTTGTGAGACTTAATTCATTTTCCAGAGAACCGGGCAAGAAAGCTCTTAGTCTGACCATCCCTCTTTAACACCGTTAGCTGGATTTAACACATAACCACAATGACGGGTCATACCCAAACGACCTCAACACGTGGCCCACTCCGCCCTTGGAAAATAAGTATCCATGGACCTCCTCCCAAGTACACCGAAGATTCTCTCTCTTTGTAAGCCAATATAAAATGTATTTTTAGTTCTCGAATTACATTAGGACGACAGCACCCAACTTCCAGATGTTGTCTGACTAAAGTCGTTTATCTTGACAGATGTATTATCAAATACCTATAACACACAGTCCTTTACAGCGGAATATTTTCAATTTCTTTACTCATCCAGAGTTAGATAACATCAAACTTCACATTTAGATACACGTTCGTAATCCTGAGCAATATGAAAATGCAAGATATACATTAAGGGCCATCGAATTGACCCCCCGGGTTCCTTTGTCCTCTAAGAAGAGAGTAGTATCATTCAGCCCAGTGGGAAATTGTTTGATTTCTTTGTTAAAAAATGGGTTAAGCCATACCAAAATTCTTGGGCATTATCAGAATATTATGAGACTACGAAGCTTCCACAAACCAACCAATTAATAAAAATTGCGAATTCAGACCCAGACATCTGTAGAATAGCTACATCTCTTTGGAAGTCATAAGGTTACCACGACACAGAAACTATTTATATTTCTTGTAAAACATGCAAAGTGACTTTAATAACAATTTTCACAAATCCAACAAGTTCAACGAGCCCAAAAACGACCAATTCATCCTCGTCAATTTGTCAAAGGCTTTACAGAAAGTCCAGAAATAGGACAAGCCACACTCCTGGGAGCATCACATCTGAATATCTATAAGGTCCAGACACACGAATGTTAGACGCTTAGGACGGCACCTAACTCATAAACATCACTGGTTTAGTTCACTCAAGGCTTACCGAAATTTTACCCTATAGCTACCTCTGACGCTCCTTTCTAGTCTTTGTTTCTACATCTCTCACCTATTGAGAGCCATCAAACGCTCCACCGAAGAACAATCAACATTGAATCAACCCACGCTTCACTAATAACAGTTAATGGCCTCTCACCGCCCCAATTGTCAATCGAAGAGAAAAGGGTTTTCCTCCATCGGGACTTCCCGAATCAATGAACAATACAGAGGCCTGTTCCATATGGAACCATTCCCATCTATTAATCGCCATCTCTGGTCAAAAAACATACATGAAATCGGCGGTCTTACTACAACTCCCAAAACTGTCTTTAGAATTAAACTGATACGGACCATCAGGGCCAGGTGATTCCCCCCATTTTTTCTTCTTCAGTTGAATCATAGTCTCTCTAATTTCTTTCCAACTATGACACAGGTGACAGCGCCCAAACTGAGTGGCGAATCATCCCTCAATTACAGGTACACCACACTACTGCCGACCAAATCGTGGCGAAAAATGTGCTTCACACCAACCACCCCCGCAATCTTCCTCAAATCGAGACCGCCCTCGAACCAAGCGCAATGACCCAACCTTTTTTTCCTTCTTTCGCTTCCCAACTCCTGATATTGTAATGGGATCTTTGCCATAAACACACCGCTTCAATAATTGAGTGCAGTCCATATACCGATCTTTCTCTCCTTGTAGTTCCTCTCCTCTCTGTTTCAGTCCGCATTCAAACAAGGTAACTAGTGTCTGTCTTCCCCCTCTTCAATCAACCTTCTTGCTCTTGACCTTACAAAGGCACCCGCTTTGCCCAACCGTGTAAGTCTGTTCTAACATTGTAGTTGTAAAGCACCTGAAGCACAGACCCCTCCTTCTTCAGATAGATTAATCTCTTCTTAGAAACCCTGCACGGCTTCAGCTCATCATCTCCTTTTCTCTCATGGTTCTTTAATTAGCAATCAGCCTCTTTGGCGTGTCTATAATGGCTACCACTCTGAACTTTAATATTGCAAAATTCCCATCTACTTCCCATGAACGAGTACTTTTCCTGCCAACAAACTATCTTTAGCTCAACGATTGTGATGTCTTCCACTGAAAACTCAGGATCTTTACAGAAGTGTGTTGTTTAATTTCCAATATCATCGAATACCTTTCTGATTTCTTTAGTTAGCTTTGTAAATCAGGGACATTAATGATGAATCAGCAAAACGCCGCGAAGCCAACTGATGAACTACATCTAAACAAATTGTAATCACAAAAAGGGGACAATTAGAACTAAATCTTCAGATCCTATCCTCTAAGATTCCACGTGACAAGTATTGTTGGTATACACCTTAGCAATCGGCTTGCACATAACCGCCAGGCATCCTCAACACAGAGATCTTGCATAGGGGAGTGTAATATAATTGTTATAATTTGAGGGTTTTGACTCGTTCTAGGCCGCAAAACGATCAGCAGATGCACAGCGTTTTCATAAAATCCCCTGAATAATTAGAAAACAGCTCTGATATTCGATGCTTATCCTGTACATTTCCCTGGTAAATTGGGTAAAAAGTGGATCTTATGGGCAGTGGAGCTTATGTCCGTATACATTACAGCATGATCCAAAATCCGCATTGTCAGGTTTAAACCGTTATGACCCATCTGCCGTCTTGTTGAAGAGTGATTCTAAGAATGTCAGAACTTTTAACCTGTGAATAAGTGGTCAAAAACACGCAGAATCATTCGAATCCATGGACTAAAATAGGGCCACTACCTCCCCCACCTTGGTGCTTTCCCAATTCAAATACTTTCACAGACATGCGTTTCCTGAAGAAGGACACAGCATTACTCGCGTTTACAGTAACACAACCCACAAATAAAGCTTTCCTTCTTGTAGTATTTCTCACCACCCACCCCGAGATCACCTCCACTAGGCATATGACGTGAATTGAAAATGAACTCCTCATTAAAAAGAAAGAACACAATCTACACGATCAACCAAGTTTAACCGGAACTCCACAATGAAACCAAAGACAGCTGAAACCCGCTTGAGAGATTGACTTCCCCCGACGGAAACTCCACAATCAACCACACCGACTTTTTTCTTTACGCATCGCCGGCCGCCAACCGCCCCCGGGCCTCGGCGACCCG
>NW_019942828.1:213577-219153 GCF_002910315.2 Salvelinus sp. IW2-2015
AAGAGGAGATTCGTTAGCTAAAGAATTTTTTGCAAGAAAAAGACTTGGGTCATGGAAGTAGATGGGAATTTTTCAAATATAAAGTCAGAGTTGTAGCCATTAAACACGCCAAAGAGCTGATGCAATTAAAGAACCATAGAGAAAAGGAGATGATGAGCAAGCTTGACAGTTTTCTAAAGAAAGATAATCTATCTGGAGAGAGGAGTCTGTGTTCAGGTCTTTACAACTAGAATTAGAACAGACTTACACGGATCGGGCAAAGGGTGCCTTTGTAAGGTCAAGAGCAAATGGATTGAAGAGGGGGAAAGAAACACTAGTTACTTTTTTGCACTTGAAAAGAGAAACTACAAAGGAAAATCTATAACTGCACTCAAAATTAACGATGTTTTATGCAAAGATCCCATTACAATATCATAATTTGTCAATTCCTTTCAGCTCTCAATTTCAGGAAGATGGTTGTGAAAGCTACATTTGCCACATTCAGAATTATGTCCCTGTAATTGGGGATGATTTCCACTCAGTTTGCGATTCACCTGTGTCAATTGAAGAAATTAGAGAGACTATGAATTCAATGAAAAAATGGAATTCACCTGGCCCTGATGGCCTATCAGTTTAATTCTAAAGACGTTTTGGGAGTTGCTAGAAGACCCGATTTTCAATATGTTTCAAGATTGCATTAAAAATGGGGAAATGGTCTCCACTATGAAACAGGGCCTTATTTCATTGATTCGGAAGCCCGATAAAGACCCTTCTCTCATTTGACAATTGGAGACCAATTACTTTATTAAATGTTGATTACAATTTGATTGCTCTGGTTTTGCCAAAAGATTAAAGAAAGGAATAGATAAAATTATAAATGTGACTCAAACAGGATTTTATGAAGGGCCGTCACATAAGCTCTAACATTCGTTTAGTCTTGGACCTTATAGATTATTCAGATGCAATTGACTCAGATGTGGTTGTCCTATTTCTGGACTTCTGTAAAGCCTTTGACACAATTGAACATGAATTTCTCTTTAGGTCTCTTAAACTTTTTGGATTTGGTGAAAATTTTATTAAAGTAATTTGCATGTTTTACAAAGATATAAATAGTTCTGTGCTACTAAACCTTAATACTTCCAAAAGATTTGTATCAACAGAATTCCTGTTGAATTCGCAATTTTTATTAATTTTGGTTGTGGAACTTCTATCTCTAGATATTCTGAATAATGCAAATTTGTATGGCTTAACCATTTTTAAAAGAAATCAAAATTTCCAACTGGCTGATGATACTACTTTTCTTAAGAGCAAAGACCAGGTCAAACATGCCCTTAATGCTATAACTGCATTTTCTATTGCATCAGGATTAAAACTGAACGTTTCTAAATGTGAAATTTTATGTTTATTTAACTCTGATGATAAAGAAATTGAAAATATTCCTGTAAGGACTGTGTTAAATATTTATGAATCAATCTGTCAAATAAACACTTTCAGACAACATTTGAATTTCTCTCTAAAATTAAGAGAACTAAAAATACATTTAATAATTGGCTACAAAGAGATCTTTCTATACTTGGAAGAGTACTTATTTTCCAAGGCAGAGGGACTGTCTCGTTTTGTGTACCCCTCATTATCGTTATTGTGTAAATCCAGCTACTTGTAAAGAGATCAATAAAGACTTTCTTGACTTCATCTGGAAAAATAAGTCTCACAAACTAAAAAAAATCTGTCCTTTCTAACAAAAGAGCTGAAGGCGGTCTAGAAGTGTTGGATTTTGTTGACATAAATAACACTTTCAAGATCAACTGGCTGAAAAAATGTTTGATCGATACTGATTCAATATGGTATTTCATTCCAAATAATGTGTTTATAAATTGGGAGGTCTTCAATTTTTACTGAAATGTAATTATATTCCTGAAAGATTACCTGCTAAATTGGCTATGTTTCACCAACAAGCTTTAATGGCCTGGAAAATATCTTTCCTGCACAATTTTTACCCTCATAAAGCTCTTTTGTGGAATAATTCAGACATAACTGTAAGGAATAGTCATTGTTCTACCCCAGCTGGCATGAGAGGAATATTGACTTTGTTCTTGATATTTTCGACAACAAGGAATATTCTCACATATGACCCATTATAAAATTGAAAGAGTTTCAAATACCTTTCAGAGAGTTTATTTCCTGTGATCAAAGCCGTTCCCAGTGGTCTAACTGAACTTATGAAAACTCATCTTAGTTTTGGGAATGATCACAAAGTTTATCCAGAACTCAGATTGGAAGGCGTGGGCTTCTTGAGAGATCTTGTTGTAATAAATAAATTAGACAAATTCTTCATTCACAAACCAACTTACACCGAGAGGAAAGTTTTTCTGGAACATGCTTATTCCTGACATTGTCTGGAAAAATGCATGGTTAAGGCCTTACAAATACTGTATACCAAACAAAGTTAAGGAAGTGCACTTCAAAATTTTACATAAGATATATCCATGTAATTCTATAATTTCCAATGTGTGGCTATTGATGATATCTGCCTTTTCTGTGAAAAGAAGGTGAAAATCTGTCTCACTTGTTCTTTGAATGTAAATTTGTGTCAGAATTTTGGAAAACCTTGCAAAGTACTTATTTACCATTTGAACACTGCCTTATTTTTGACATAAAATATATCATATGTTACTATTGCAATGATAACAAAACCACTGAATGATTGTAAACATTTTTATTCTTGTTGCCAAAAACTTTATACACAAACAAATATTCCAAATTCTATACCAAAATTACACATTTTTCTGATTGAATTTAATTATCTTATTAAAACATTAACCCTAGTGAATAACAACAAGAATAAACATCTTCATGAATCATTAATAAGATATTTTCAGAGTGAATATAATTGCACTTAAATTGTTTATTTTAAAAATTATTTTATTGATATCTTTTGTATGTTTGAGTGTTATTAATACCTGTGTTTGGTTTGCTAAACATGTTTGATGTAGCATGTAGTTGATTTTGGTATTATGATTATTATTATATATATATTTTTAAAGGACACAATACCGCTTTCTTTCCCAGTGGGTCACAATACCTCTTTCTTTCCCAGTGAGGTCACAATACCTCTTTCTTTCCAATTGAGGTCACAATACCTCTTTCTTTCCCAGTGAGGGTCACAGCCCTCTTTCTTTCCCAGTGAGTTCACAATACCTCTTTCTTTCCCAGTGAGGTCACATCTCCCGCAAATAACTCTTTCTTCACAATACCTCTTTCTTTCCCAGTGAGGTCACAATACCTCTTTCTTTCCCAGTGAGGTCACAATACCTCTTTCTTTCCCATTGAGGTCACAATACCTCTTTCTTTCCCATTGAGGTCACAATACCTCTTTCTTAAGGGACGTTGTTCATTTATTACACTCCTCCCAGGAATCTTTCAAATCAACACCACCCCCCTGTCTCCCACTCAGCCCACATGTTTGTGCTCTCCAAAGTGTGTACTCTGGTATTGGACGCCGGATGGCGCACCCCTCTTCGCCTGGTTGACAAATTGAGTGCTATTCCTACAGTTAAAGTGATAGCACCGTAGCTTTGCAAGGGACCGTTTGACCCCCTCAYTCTGTCCAACAGCAACCAGACTTGTCATCAGAGGTCCTTTCAGATCAGATTGTAGCAGTTAACCTTTGACCAGTCATCCCCAGTGCCCCTTTGTAAAGTGGGTGCCCTTAACTTTGGGAGACTGACAGATTTTTGAAAAATAAGTTCTCAGGAAGAGTGATTGCAAAAGGGGAGTTGTGTGAAGAGGGGGGGGCTTGGGGAATTTTTTAAATTTCATTTATTTAACTAGGCAAGTCAATTAAGAACAAATTCATTTTTTTATTTTATTTATTTAACTAGGCAAGTCAGTTAAGAACAAATTCTTATTTACAATGACGGCCTACCCTGGACAAACCCGGACGACGCTGGGCCAATTGGGACTAGCAATCACAGCCGGATGTGATGCACCCTTGATTCGAATCAGGTACTGCAGTGACGTGTCTTGCACTGAGATGCAGTGCCTTAGACCGCTGGGGTTTTGTTTTGTAAGAGTCTTAATTGCGCCCCCTAGCACTCTCCCCAACCTCCTTTTACAAACCGGGACCTTAAATATTTGCAAACAATCCAGTCTTGCTGCCCCCTGCTTGTCCACTGCTCATTTCCTTGTTCATTTCCTCATTTCCTTGTTCCTCCCCCAAAACCCACTGAGCCGCTCTACGCTTCTCTCTCGCCACACTCCTTCCCTCATCTAGAACACCCCAGTCGAGTGACACGTCAAATCGATTCCTCCTTTACTCACGGATTTTCTTTTTATTTCTGATGAATATCTTCAGTTGGGTTTCATTATTATTTCTTGCTCTGGAATTATCTCCAAATGGAAAGACGTCCAATTTCATAATATTTTATTATATTATATTACACTGCCTGTTGAAAATTAAAAGGATTATACTATGGATGTGAATAAATTAATTGAGTTTGAATAGAAAATCTGCTAATAAACTACCAGTAACATCCATGCCTTTGGGTTTCTTTGTTCCTAGATAGAGTTCATGGTTTCCCTTGTTCCTAGATAGAGTTCATGGTTTCCCTTGTTACTAGATAGAGTTCCTGGTTTCCCTTGTTCCTAGATAGAGGTTAAACAATCCCATTCAGTACCTGGCTCTTAAGCCCTGTTTATATCCGGTTCTAGCATGCGTCCTTTGTCCTGATCTTGTCCACATTGGGACTGGACCCACAGTTTTTTAAAAGCCACATTGGGATCTGATTGCGATCAGATCTTCTGACCACCTCGAGATGTAGTCAAACACACATTGAGTCTGGATCTTACAAGTGTAGACGAATCATGATCCTGCCCTCTAAAATCATTGACAGGTAACACTATTGACTTATGGCATCAATACGTGTCTTAAAAGAAAGAAATATTATTTTGAAAGAATATCTGTCATAATTTGCTTATATTGAGGAACCAGGATTTCTGTTTACAACTCGGACGGAGAGTGGACGGAGAAGAGACACATTTTACTGCCTTGTGTAGATGTAACGGGCTACAATGTTGGCACACTCAGAATGTGGATAAGATAAGGACATATGGTGCATGTTAGCACTAAGGTATAAATGAGGCTTTAGAACCAGAGACCCCTCAAACAAAACAGTCCAACAGTTTGAAGTGGAAGAGAGCTCAAAACAAGAGGAAAAATCTAAGCAGTGCCTGAGACATCGGCCCCAAATGGCACCCTATTCCCTATATAGTGCCCTACTACAAGAGCCCTATCGACCCAGGTCAAAGGTAGTGCACTACATAGGGAATAGGGTGGCATTTGGGACGCATCGTTCATTATCATAGCAGGGCTTGGGATAGGCCTGACAGGCAAGTAGACACACTGGGCCTGTTAAGGTGCTGACTCATGTTCAAATCCCGCTTCAATCTCTCTCCACCTCGCTGAACAAGGCCAGCAAATCAATACCACTCATTTAAAAGGCATCAAAGAGATGATATACAGTGCATTCGGAAAGAATTCAGACGCCTTATTCTAAAATGGAATATACACAACATTTTCCTCATCAATCTACACAATA
>NW_019942828.1:223811-237798 GCF_002910315.2 Salvelinus sp. IW2-2015
GAATGTTCAGGAGATAGTGGTGTGTTGGGGGGGCTGTCTGTATAGCTGGGGAAGATGTTTCAGGAGATATGGTGTGTTGGAGGGGCTGTCCGTATAGCTGGGGAGATGTTTGTATATAGGGTTGTAGAAGTGGTGACGGTTTGGTTGTTGTGTGTTTTGTATCGTGGGGTAGAGGGCAAAGTAAGTATTGTACATGTAGCAGTACAGAATATATTTTGGTGTTTTATTTTAAGGGTGGGTGGTGAGGTTTAAATGAATGAGAATGTTTCATTAAAGAAAGACAAAGTCTATCTCTCTCTTATTGACATGTACTCACAAAGAGACTAGACATCTGCTTCATCTCCCTCTCTCACACTCACATTCCAAGCCCCCTGAGAGAAGCTTTTGGACTAAACAGACATTTATTAAGGGGAATAGAAACCAGCTTTAAACTTTCTCAATATAATTAGCCTTTGAGCTAAAAAAAAATATTTAACCATTATTCTCTACATATCATCTCAAACTCTGATCCGGTTTAAGTCCAGGCTCTGACTGGGCCACTCAAGGACATTCAGAGACCTGTCCCGAGTCACTCCTGCATTGTCTTGGCTGTGTGCTTAGGGTTGTTGTCCTGTTGGAAGGTGAACCTTCGCCCCAGTCTGAGGTCCTGAGTGCTCTGGAGCAGATTTTCATAAGGGATCTCGCTGTACTTTGCTCCATTCATCTTTCCCTCGATCCTGATTAGTCTCCCAGTCCCTGCCGCTGAAAACATCCCCACAGCATGATGTTGCTGCCACAATGCTTCACCGAAGGGTTGGTGCCAGGTTTCCTCAAGACGTGAAGCTTGGCATTCAGGCCAAAGAGTTCAATCTGGCTTCATCAGACCAGAGAGTATTGTTTCTATGGTCTGAGAGTCCTTTAGGTGCCTTTTAGCAAACTCCAAGTAAACTCCATGAGCTTTTACTGAGGAGTGGCTTGCGCCTGGTCACTCTACAATAAAGCCTTGATTGATGGAGTGCTGCAGAGATGGCTGTCCTTCTGGAATGTTCTCCCATCTCCACAGAGGAACTCTGGAACTCTGTTAGAGTGACCATCGGGTTCTTGGTCACCTCCCTGACCAAGGCCCTTCCCCCGATTGCTCAGTTTGGCCGGGCGGTCAGCTCCAAAAGGGTCTTGGTTGTTCTTCCATTTAAGATAATGGAGGCCACATTGTTCTTGGGGACCATCAATACTGAAAAACCATTTTTGGTACAATTCGCCAGATCTGTGCCTCGATGCAATCCTGTCTCGGAGCTCTACGGACAATTCCTTCGACCTCATGATTTGGTTTTTGCTCTGACATGCATGCCAACATGCGGGACGTTATAGACAGGTGTGTACCTTTCCAAATCTTGTCCAATCAATTGAATTTACCACAGGTGGACTCCAATCAAGTTGTGGAAACATCTCAAGGATGACCAATGGAAACAGTATGTACCTGAGCTCAATTTCGAGTCTCAGAGCAAAAGGTCTAAATACTTTATGTAAATATTAATGTTTTTTTTTTACTTCTAAAAACCTGTTTTCGCTTTCTCATTTGGGTATTGGTCTGGGGGTTTGTAGAGCCCCCTCCATCTAAAACCCACCATACTCTCCTCCCCACATACCCCCTACCACTGATGTGCCTTCACTCCTGTTAGGCTCTAATCTTCCTCACTTTAATGCAGAGGTTGAAGAGGGCTTTACCTTCCACCCCTTCAAACTCCCCCAGGCTCGGTGTGTTAAAGCCCAACAAGTCCTCCAGACCCCCTTGCCAGTCCCCAGTCTCTACCGTCACCTGCAGTGCTGGAAACATTGGTGGCTCCTCCCCCTTTGGCCGCTCAAACACCCCCCCTTACCGGCTCCGACAGTGCCTCCTGGACCTCCTCCAGGAATCTCTCCAGCAGCCTAAGAGACGTTATTCCTGTTTGTTGTGCCAGGACATCCAGGGTTTTACACCCCTCCTTCCCAGCAGTCGCAGGTCATCCATCCTTAGTAAAACCGCTGCTATCAGTTGCCTCTGCAGGGTGGCCGACTGAACCGATCTCAAAGGGATGGCTGGGTTGTGGAAGATAGGCTCCTCCCACACCCACAGCCCAGGTTCCACACCCCCTTCTCTTATCAGCTGCCAGGCCCTCAGCACTGCCGAGTAAAAGTCTGAGAGACTTGCTGCATGCTGGTTCCCCCCAGCCAAGATCATTATGGTACAGCAGTCTCTGCACCACCTTAGGTCGGAAAGCAGCCACCCTGCTCTCCAGTTCCACGAGGCCCTGTCCTCCTTCGTGGACGGTCACACCCTCAGTCAGTGATGGCTCGACCAGAAAAAGTCCACCATCTTGCGTTGCAGGTCTGGGTTGCAGACTGGCGGGGGGGGGAGTGGTTGAGGACAGCCAGTTTATGCCAACGGGAAGATGCCAACAGGTTGTTGATTATCAGCATCCTCCCTCTATATGACATTTGGGACAGGAGCCACCTCCACCTTTCCAGTTTTGACACCACTGCCTGAGACAGCCCCTCCCAGTTCTTCCTGACCCACCTCTCCGAGCCAAGGTGCACCCCCAACATTTGAAGCCCTTCACAACCCCACTGCAAACCCTCTGGAAGCACAGGAGGGTCCCTATCCCCCCATACCCCACATAACAGAGCTTTGCTCTTGCCCCAGTTTACCTTAGCTGACAAAGCTCACTCGTACAACTTCAGACTGTTCTCTAGTTCCTGCATATCTTGCCCATCCCTGACCATCACAGAAACATCATCTGCATATGCTGAGACTGCTATTCCTGTCAACACACCCATGCCTGTCCAGCGCACTCCATGGAGTCACCTGACTGCACTCCAAACACAAAAACAGTCATCACATTAAACAGACACTCATGGCCCACTCTATCAAAAGCCTGCTCTTGATCTAAAGAGACCAGTCCAAAGTTCACATTAGAACTTCTCGATGATTCCAACACGTCCCTGATTAAAAACAAGTTGTCCCTTATTGACCTTCCCTATACACAATWTGTTTGGTCCTTGTGTACTATAGAGTCCAGATAGGACTTCAGTCTGTTAGAGAGGACCTTAGCAAATATATTGTAGTCCACACAGAGCATTGCAACAGGCCTCCAGTTCTTAAGTTCACACAAGGCCCTTTTCTTGGGCTGGAGAGTCAGAGCTGCCCAACGGCAGCTCATCGGCAACTCTCCCACCCCGACGCATTCACACAACAGAAGTCCAATTTTTCTCCAGAATTTTCTATAAAACTCCACTGGGAGTCCATCAATCCCCGGTGCATGGCCGGGGGACATCTGGGTTATGGCCTCTGCCAGTTCCTGGGACAACAGAGGAATGTTCATTTCATCCCTCTGTGCCAGAGAGAGCTGAGGGAGTTCTGCAAACAAGACCTGAGCACACATAGGATCACACAGTTCTGCCCTATACAACTCAGTATAAAACTCCACAGTCCGCTCCCGCATCTCCCCCACCACAGAGGTCACCCGCCCACCAGACAGCCGTAGACAATGTATACCCTTGGCTTCACTGCTCTGTCTTTCCAAACCAAAGAAGAAGGAGCTGGGAGCATCCATCTCCTTGATCATGGAGAACCTGGCTCTTACAAGTGCTCCCTTTGCTTTAACCTGGAAAAAAACGACCCAGGTCACTATGTAATTCAGCTAAATTAGCCTGGAGGCCTACATTGTCTTGCCACATCATCTCTACCTCCATCTCACTAATACAACATTCGAGTATCCCCAATACTCTCCTAGCCYCTGAGGATGAGAGAGCTGTGTACTGTTGACAGAAAAGCCCAATTTGGACATTCCCCACATCCCACCATTGACTCAAAGACTCATGCTACTCTCTTTGCTGCCTCCACCTTACCCCAAAAATCTGGAAACCTGATCAAAAAGTAGCATCTTGTAAGAGCTTTACATTAAACTTACAATAGGATGCATGTCAAGGCCCTGGTGAAATAGACAGCCGTGCCATGGTTATGTGGTGATCTGAAAACCCCACCGGGAGAATGGTAGCACCCAACAGCCTATTGCTCTGATTCCTGGACATGTAAAAACGATCAAGTCGGCCTGCACTCATCCTTACCCCAAAGACCTTCAACCATGTATACTGTCTTGAGTCAGGATGTCTAGTTTCCAAACATCCACTAGGTCAAACTGATTAATGATGTCCCTCAACACTCCCATTGACCCTGAATGAGGCTCTTCCCCATTGTTGTCTTTCATAAAATCCATTGTACAGTTCCAGTCCCCGCCGACCACCAGCGTCTCCTGTGAGAGTTCCTGTCTAAGACACCCAAATAGAAGCCCCCTCTCTCTCCCTGTGTTAGGCTCATACACATTTATAAATACAAAACCCCTGTTATTAATTTCTGCTTTTACTACAAGCGGTCTACCCCTACACACCTCCTTTGAGAAGCACATTTTTACAGACAGACGAGGTACAAAAAGGACTTCCACCCCTGCACTAACATGTGCCCCATGGCTCATCACACTTGCCCTTTTCCAACAGAGCCCCCAATCGACTTCATTCACATTGTCACTATACGTCTCCTGCAGAAACAACACCTGTAGTTTTTTTTTTTACAACACACTCTTCTTTCCCAGATCTCTGGCACCATTTATATTATGCGAAACTCCCCAAAGAGTCTCCATAAGAGGTGGGAGAAAAGCCAGCAAAGAAAGAGACCAATAGCAAAGCTTAAAAAGACACAATGTCAGAAAGAAACTATTCATCTAAACAGTGTCTGAAAGTAGAACCTTACGCACTGTTGTGACCCACTTCCTCAACCTAAACCGTTTCCTGGGTTATTAGGACACCATGCCCCTCATTATTCGTAGCATGTTGTACTGATCTTACAAACTTTCTAGGATCAGAAAGCAAATGTCTCAAGATGAACTTTTTTCCCCTTTGTCTCATTCAGGAACCTTGTCAGTTCCCTCAACATGCACTTTGACCCCTCTGCTTGACTGGCTGTCAGCTCCGGACCCATTGAAGATGAGTCTGGAAAAAAAGGCCTCCTCTTTATCCTCTTCCTTAGACTCACTTTCTCCTCCTCATCTCTATTTCCCATCATGACCACCTGCCCTTCCTTYCTGGTTAGGTTCTCCCCCCCAGCACCAGGCAAAGGTTCCTTGGTTCCTTTGACCACACCAGCCTCTCCCTTCCCAACTTCTTTCGTCTCTCCCTTTTCCTTTTCCGCTTGACACCCTCCTCCTCCCCCCTAGTCTCTTACACTTCCCCACTATACTCTCATCTACTAGCATAACCTGACTAGAGGCAGCCTCATCTACACCACCATCCATAACATGACTAGGTCCAGCCTCAGCTATGACACCATCTCTAGCCTGACTTGGCTCAGCCTCATCTACACCACCATCCATGGCATGACTAGGCCCAGCCTCTGCTGCCTGCGTCTCATTGCCCACTGCACGTTGACCTCGATTTCCCCCACTGGCGCTTGTACCCTCTCCTGGTCGACGGCCTTTATGTGGKCACGCAAAGCTCTTATGCCCCAAATCCCCACACTGATAACACCGTAGACTATCTGTGCTGGCAAACCCTGCGTAGAGTCTCCTCCACACTAGGCTGAGAAGCCATTGCGCACACCACACCTTCCAAACCCCAGGGAAACTAAAACTCTGTCCTCTTCCACCCTAACTTTGAAAAAATCTGTGGATACCTCTAAAAACAAATAGGGCATTAACCCTCCACCATAGAAAATACCAAGGACAGAATCAAGAAAATAAGTTAGGACAGAGCCCTCCACACCAAACACTCAAACTCCCAGCATGCACTGGAAGAGAGAGAGAGATTGACTGATTGATTAAAAGTAGATGAAAGTGGTATGTGTATATGTGTGTGTGTGAGTGTGTGTGTGTGTACTGTATGTAGGTGTGTGTGTCTGTAAGAGTGTTAGTGAATGTGCATTTGACACTCATCTCCAACACAAATTCAAAATATAAGGAGACAGGAACACGGGTCACCTGGGCTGCCAGTAGGAGACAGGAACACGGGTCACCTGGGCTGCCAGTAGGAGAGACAGGAACACGGGTCACCTGGGCTGCCAGTAGGAGACAGGAACACGGGTCACTGGGTGCAGTAGGAGAGACAGGTAACGACGGTCACCTGGGCTTGCCAGTACGGAGCGATCAGGAACACGGGTCATACCTGGTGCTGCCGTAGGAGACAGGAAACGGGTCACCTGGGCTGCCGTAGGAGTACAGGAAACAGGTCACCGTGGCTGCCAGGTAGGAGACAGGAACACGGGTACTGGGCTGCTAGTGGAGCGGAACACGGGTCACTGGGCTGCCAGTAGGACAGGAACAGGGTCACTGGGTGCAGTAGGAGACAGGAACACGGGTACTGGGTGCAGTAGGAGACAGGAACACGGGTCACCTGGCTGCCGTAGGAAGCAGGAAACGGTCACCTGGCTGCAGTGGAGAGGAACAGGGTCACTGGGTGCAGTAGGAGACGGAACACGGGTCAACTGGGCTGCCAGTAGGAGAGCAGGAACACGGGTCACCTGGGCTGCCAGTAGGAGACAGGAACACGGGTCACTGGGGCTGCCAGTAGAGGGGTCAACCAGGGATGACCCCCATTCTCTTCTTTCTCCTCACCAAAAACCTATCAACTCTCACCATCAAACTTTCCAAGAAAGTCAAACTTTTTTCAGAATTCACTCCTAGACTTTTGCGAAGACACGGACAATGATAGTTGCATGCTTTTGAATACATTACTAAGTTCTATACTTATATAGCTTTCAAAGTGGTGTTTATTTATCTAATTATATTGCTGTTCTTGTCTGTGGGACCTGTTCAAACAGGACTGTCTAACATACTGTCAGTTTGGAAATGGATTTCAGACACTAACAGTGTCCTTTCAAAAAACATACTAAACTATTAGGGATCGATAGAGTGCAAGAGAAAGACAGCATACTTGACAACTTAAATAACGACATGGAAACAATACAGATTAACTTCTTTCAAACGCTTCCTTCAATACTCTCTAGAAGTGTTGTTGACCTCAGCTTAACAAGAAGTCTCCCTGGGCATCTAATTCTAGTTTTAAGGTACACGTTCAGTAAGGAGAGCCTTTCAAACTGTAGTCTTCATTGTTCACTATGCAGTATAACCACAACCCAACCATGACTTTAGGGGATTGATGTGAAAGTGTTGATGGYTCACTACCTTGTCACTGCCACCCAAGCATGTAGTGGGGAGCTTCAAAACCCTGACTGCCTTAATTGTTACCTTTATTTAACTAGGCAAGTCAGTTAAGAACAAATTCTTATTTTCAATGACGGCCTTTCAATGATGACAGTGGGTTAACTGCCTTGTTCAGGGTTAGAACGACAGATTTTTACCTTGTCAGCTCAGGGATTCGAATTTGCAACCATTCGGTTACTAGTCCAACGCTCTAACCACTAGGCTACGCTGCCGCCCCCAAGGTATTACGGTCCTGCGCCCATTTAAGAAACTTCCAGAGCTGTGACAGACTTAAAATAAGAACCGTGAAGAACCATTAGTTGTCCTAGAGGAACACAATGTTAAAACGCAGCCACCAGCCAGCGAGCTTTACATTGCCTCTTGACCCTGATACCCAGCCAGCGAGCTTGATGTTGCCTCTTTACCGTAATATCCACCAACCAGCTAGCTTTATGTTGCCTCTTTACTCTCTCCTCATCTCTATTTCCCATCCATGCCCACCTCTGCCCTTCCTTACCTGGCTTACTCTCACCCCCCAGCACCAGGCTCATAAGGTTCCTTGCGTTCCCTAATTGACGACACCACCTCTCCCTTTCAACTTTTTCGTCTCTCCATTATCCCGTTTTCCGAGCGTGGACACCCTCGCTCCTCTACCCTCAACCTAGTCTCTTACACTTCCCCACATATACTCTCATTCTGACTAGCCATACACCCAATGTGACTACTTGGACTAGAGGCAGCCTCATCTACACCACCAGCCATAAATGACTAGGTCCGAGCCTCAGCTTATGCCACCATCTCTACCTGACTTTGCCCTTCGGTAGCACTTTCATTCTGGACCACCTTATACCAACACAATCGTACTCAGTCTTCATTCACTTACGGCCCTACCTCTGCTCTGTTTGTCTTATGCTCGACCATGTGAGGCGCATGCACGTTACCGGCCTTCTCGAACGTCTTCGCAACATGCCATTGTCCGCAGTCCTCCTCTGGTCTTACCGTCACCTTTATGTCTAGGGCTCGCCACAAGCTCTGATATGGCCCACTCTCTCTTCCAAGGATCACACCATATGTGAATAACACGTCATAGTACGTATGCTGTGCTAGCCAACTCCCTGTGACGTAGGTTAGTTCCTCCACAACTAGCTGGAAGATCTCAATTGCGTGCACCAAAACTCGCTTCCAAACCCCAGAACCTCTAAAACTCTTCCTCTTCCACCCTAACTTTGGAATAAATTGGGGATACCCTTAAAAACAATTGATCATTGAAAAAAACTATTCCATTTCCCCAAAACAACTAATACCACCCTTGGTCCCCCTACACCCTGCCGCCAAATAACCATGGGCTTTTTCTGGCCTGCAATGTGAGTATTCCTCCCTCTTCTTATCCTCCGGTACCAGTGTGTGGTGAAGGAGGAGCAGCAGCAAGGAGCCGGCCAGGGCTGAGGCTGTCATTACCTTGCCTTACCTTTTTTTTTATCTTCTCCAGGGATGATTGCATCTAGCCATGGCTTCCAGGGTCCAGTGATCCGCTCGTACCCTTATCTAATGTGTCCCGCAACCACAGTGGATTACACTGAATCACGTCTCTGTCTTAATTTTTTTTCTCAATGTCTTATACACGAAAAACCACATTACATTTAAAAAAAAATATACATTAAAGCGAGCTTGAGGAGATTTGCTTCTCGCCGATCAGAATGGCATCTTTAACTGGTAGACAGAGCTGCAATTTGACGAGTAGGTTATAGCATGAAGAAATAGTTATTTCCGATTTGATGGATAAAGATACACTGTGTGAATTGTCAAAAACTCAGGTGTTTGTTACCTGTTCTTTCACAGGTCTCTTATACCAGAAAGGATTTATAGTGTAGATATTGGTTGTGTCCAGGTCTTATGCTTAGGAACAGGCCACACACCCACACAGGTTGCTGAGATCTCAAGTGGCCAGAAGAAAGATGGAAAAAATTATTGAATGAGGCCCTGGTCAAAAGTACGTGCACTATATAGGCATGGGTGGCACAGTGGCCCGGTGGGCAAAACCAGCCCAATGAGAAGATTTTACAGTTGCTCGGTGCAAAAAATTTAAAATAAAAATCATGTTAATTATAAATCTGTTCACCAAAGTATTCCCATTGAATAAAATAGATAATATGATCGTTGTCCTCAAGATAATCAATATGAAATTGTTAATTTCAATACACTAAGCCTTTTTGGGCTTAGATGTGCGTCAATTTGCCTGCGTACAAAATTAAAACGGTATTAATTACTGTTCCGGCCCACCGACAAAATTGTCCTAGGGTGAATCTAGTTGCCTAGCCCTGATATTGGGGATAGGTCCCATTTGGTGCACACCCAGGTCCATTATCTGGGGCAGGGTTTGCCGAGCCTTCCTAGATACATCCTAGCTTACCAAAACAACGACTAGGGGCTCTATTCAATCCGTATCGATCTAGTAAGAAATTCAGCGTATAACAGTGTTGAATTGAATATATTTCACAAAGGCAAATCCATGTAGCCAATCCAGCAATATATGCGTAAGACAGCACCGCGTTCAACCACACCAAAATCTCACATCGGCAAACGACTGCACCACCTCGCATACTGCTTTATTTCTACAATGTAGCGTAAATTCTTAGCCTCCTTTTATAGCTACATGTAACTCAGTCTTAACATCTTCCTTGCTATCAATAGCATCATCTTGAGCATTTATCAACTCACTCAATTGTAATTAAGAATCAGCCCTATAAATGTATATGTCAATTATTACAGCCATTAATGTATTAGAGTCTTACCACCATTCTTCATCTGTTTTGTTTGCTAGCACAAAGTTATTCTTGCTTAACTTACATGAGATTTCCTCCTTAGTATACTCTCGAGTTTAAATGATGTTATTTAGTCTGCGTCTTATATTTGTACTTTCTAGTTCGAAATAACTCTTTCCTTTGGTTTTGTCCTGTCAAAACACTGCTTATATAATATAAAAAACACAGGTCTAATAAAGTGGCCATTCTACCACAGTTCTCGTCCGTATCTTGTAAAGTTACCCACTTTTTACACTGAGTACTTTAAGTGCTCCCATGGTTCATTAATTATGAACAACACTGTATGTTGAAATACAATATATCAAAAAATAAATAAATAAGCTAAGCGAAGCGAGAATGAGTGAGTGACATCATTCTAGGAGCTTGTACACGAACGTAAAGTAGACTATAGCGTAAAGCTTGGGTTATTTCAGTAAAGTAGTGGTATGATGTTTGAGGTGTTGAGTGGGTCTCGAGTGCTGCTAATGACTTGTATGTAGGTGTGTGGTGCACAGTTGTAACAAAGCTGTTTAAGTCATAGTGTTGCACTCTGACACTTCTAATCTTCACCGCACATTCACACACAATTACCAAGAATATCATGCTAAGCAACAGGAGGACACGGTGTGGTGTTGCTACTGCCCCTGCTCGCTCCCATAGTATCTTACCGCAACCAGACCAGGCATCCAGGCGCCATAGAGCCATGCCCTAGCTCGTCAGATAGCCAGCTCAGAAGACAGATGATGAACTACGTGCGTGCTTTCTAAGTGGGACATTCTCTCCTACTGGTGCAGCTGAGATCCATGAGGATACGCCTTAGTTCAGTCCCTTGGCGCTAGCCAGCCTGGCATGCTGGTAAGGGCGAATCCATAGAAGACACACCCAGAAGGGCGCCTATCGCTAGTCTTAACCAGAATTAGCGTGAAGACGGACGGAGTTTCATGAATCAGCCCGGTGTAACCAGCGAGGTCTGCTAACGGTTGAGACTGAGAGACAGGAAAAGACCCACGCGAGTTGCCTGTCAGCTGCCGGCCTACAGCCATCTGTAGCGCCAAGAGTCATGGGAAACAGGAACAAACGAACGCGGCTTCTCCACTCGCTGGTGGCCTGGCCCATAGGGTACGGAACAATGGAGATCACTGGAAGTTACCTGGAGCTCGACTGCAAGGTATCGTAGAGAGATCGTAGGTGATACTGTGCGAGTGGCATGAGATCACCTTCGATTTTGTTGCTGCCCACAGATAGAGGCGTCAGACTCTCCACAGTATATCCACGACGAGTCGTCACCTGTGTGTGCATGCTGTCCTAGTAAAAGATGCAGACAACGTGGACACCACTTCTACGGGTCACCTGGTGTTAGCGTCTGTCCCTATTAGTCAGAGTTTAGGAGACAGGACTCTAGCAAGACGTGTTTATGCATACTCTGGTGGGCCCAATATCGAAAGACACGGGAGAAAGTAACTCACTCTTGCAGCCCTCGGTACTCCTCCTTCCAGTGAGTAGGACACGAGACACGGGTGTGAGAGTCACTGGGCTGCTCGCGATAATGGTGTATAGGGAGCCATGGATTCACACTCGCGAGAATGTGCCATCTGGCTGCCGATTTATGTTCAGAACATGGAGAACAACACTGCGTATAAACATACGTTGCAGCACTTGCTGCGCTTGCAGGACCACAGGAAGATCCGATTCCGGGGGCCTATGACCAAGACAGAGATAGGCAGCGAGAGCGTGGACTCATGAGCGCAGGTTTACCTACATAGCCCCAATTCTTTTATCAGTATTCTCGGTGGGCGCATATCTCACACATGGAAAAACTTTCACCTTTTCATCTAGTCTCGACAGATTTTCTCATGCGTATACTAAGACTCTCGTCTCTCAAGTAATAAGTTCACTCAGCATATATATTTGAAATTGTCGTCAGAATTCACGTATCAACTCTGAGACACTAAGGATATGTTAGCGCCGAAAGAAGATTTTCACGTTGATCCCTATAATAACAATTATTTTGTGTGTAATTCTCTTTTTTCTTCTGACATTTAACACAATAAAGTACTATTATAAAGATAAGCGTAATGTTAGCTTATCTAGAAAATACTAGACTACTTGTTTTTCCATATTTATCTAATTATGATATAGCCTTTCTTGTCTGTGACCTGCTTCCAACAGACTGTCAATACTTGTCAGTTTGAAATGCATTTCAGACTCTATATAACACAAGTTTTCTCACCACATATGTCAAGAATACCTCCACATCAAACATTAGGGGATCGAGTATCTTAGAGTTGTGTGCGAGAGGAAAGACAGCAAGGTCTATTACAAACAATTATAAAAATAACATGACATATTGTGGATAAAGAATCCCCTTAATTCTCAAGACTTAGCAACAATTTTGGTATTATTTTATGTATAGCCGACGTCATCACTTATCAATACTGTCTTCGATGAATGTTTAGATGATCTAGCTTCATGCCTCAGTTGACCTAAGAAAGAGTTCTGCCCCGTCATCTTGGTTTGCATGGCCATGGCATGCGTAATAGTCCTTAGATTATTCTTTTGATCAATATAAATCATGAAACAGGTAAGCTACAGAAATCTGTTCTACTCCTAATTATAATACGAGAAAAACTGGCTTTCCTGAGCAGTCCTATTTCTTCTACCTGTTCTATTCGGCATTGCCTATGGGATTTATTAGATAATACACCTCAGCCCTACATGACGATAAATCCTCGATGCACTTATTACACCGGTGATATTTCAAATTAGCTAAGAACGGATGGTTAATCAGATGAATGGTTTGCTAGAATGTTGTAAATACCACAATCTTCCAACGGCGTCTACTTCACCACAAGTGTTCCAACCAAGCTTATAGCTCCATATGACGCCTATAGAAATGGCATGCCTACTAGGTGTAGCTCTGTCATCCAATCCTGATTTGAGCTGCCAATCTACTGTCTCATCCATCCCAGCCAGGCAATGTTACTCACATGTATTAAACTAGGCAAGTCCCAGTCTAAGAACAAATTTCTTATTTCCAATGACGCCTATACTAGATCTACAACAGTGGTAAAAAAGACCATCGGAGAGAATTATGCTCCATATATCCTTGCTTATGTGTCAGGATAGCATTTAATTTCCAGGAGATTTGTATAATCCTATGACCCTCATACGAGTACTCTCTCCTCGATCTCAGTGTTCCAAATCACGATGATTTCTACAATATTTGAAATATCGATCCAGCGGTGTCGCAAGACACACCTGTGTGTACCATATTTCAATTATGCCCCAACACAACCAGCAACATTATACGGCTGACAATCATCGTGACTCAGCTATTCCCATTAGTCACGATTGGACACCATCCTCACAGGTAATTTGCCATATTATTGGTACCTCTGACCCGATACCATGCTCAAAGAAACATTCTACCAGGGAAGCTGCAGGTCGTACTAGTGCATACAAGTTAACCTGGCGAACATAGCACTTTAACCAAAATTTCATATCGTTGCTGGCCTATAGACTGACAAGAATACCAATCCGTCTTAATACGCTATTGACACATCCAAGACCCTTGGCCAGCCGAGCTATTACAATTGCCTCTTACCCTGAATACCACAGCACAGGCGAGGCTTATGTTGCCTCTCTTACCGTCAAATCCCCAAGCCACTAGCTTTATATCTTGCTCTTTACTCGTAATATCACCAGCCAGCCAGACTTTATGTTGTCTCTTACCGTAATATCACCAGCAGCGAGCTTTATGCTTGGCTCTTTACCAAATATCCACCCAGCCAGCTAGCTTTATGTTGTCTCTTATTACCTATATCCACCAGCCACTAGCTTATTTTCTCTTTACCTAATATCCACCAGCCAGCTTAGCTTTATGTTGACCTATTTACCGTACATATCCACCAGCCAGCTGGCCTTTATGTGCCCTCTTTACCTAAGTACCCCCAGGCCAGCTAGCTGATATGTTCCACTTTA
>NW_019942828.1:237823-241754 GCF_002910315.2 Salvelinus sp. IW2-2015
CTCTTTACCGTAATATCCACCAGCCAGCTAGCTTTATGTTGCCTCTTTACCGTAATACCCCCCAGCCAGCTAGCTTTATGTTGCCTCTTTACCGTAATATCCACCAGCCAGCGAGCTTTATGTTGTCTCTTTACGTAATATCCACCAGCCAGCGAGCTTTATGTTGTCTCTTTACCRTAATATCCACCAGCCAGCTAGCTTTATAAGTTAGTCGGCTGGTGGTACGAGGTAGACGGCAAAACGGATGTCATTGTTTTCAATAAGAGAACAATAGTAAATGTTGTTGAGGCTTACGGTGAATGCTGCCACAGTAGATGGGACTTGACGCCAGAGTTCAAATATTTCAACTTTTGTCATCTGCCGTAGCGTTGTTTTCTGCCGAATGTTGATTTGCACTGTTTGTTTACTGAATTCACCATAGCAACACATACCATTGTGCTGGCTTGCTTATCCGTCACCCTCTTTCTTGCTTTCTTGTCCCACTATGCCRACTTTTTGCGTCCCTCTTCTAAACKCAGCATTACTGTTCCCTCTTTACCGTGAGATCCACGGAGCCCTCATTGCGYTCATGGCGTGTCCACTACAGAAACCCTCTTCATTCGGCTATAGGCATCCGAGGACTCAGCAACTCAGCTCTCAGGTACTTAACCTCCTCGTTCTCCTAGATGGAGAAGGGGGATGTGACAGGGACAGTGTGGGTCACACCCTGATCTGTTTCGCTTGTCTTTGTGATTGTCTCCACCCCCCTCCAGGTATCTCCCATCTTCCCCATTATCCCCTGTGTATTTATACCTGTGTTCTCTGTTTGTCTGTTGCCAGTTCATCTTGTTTGTCAAGCCAACCAGCATTTTTGTGCCAGCACCTGCTTTTCCCCAGTCTTTCTTTTCTCGTCCTCCTGGTTTTTGACCSTTGCCTGTCCTGACCCTGTACCCACCCGCCTGACCACTCTGCCTGCCCCTGACCCTGAGCCTGCCTGCCGTCCTGTACCTCTGCCCCGTTTCTGTAATAAACACTGTTACTTYGACACGGTCTGCATCTGGGTCTTACCTTGATACCTGATTGTGTGTCCAAGTCAGTCACAGAGCCCAGGCCATTTCTTTATGGGAAAACAATTTGTGAGGAATAAAGAGGGTTGAGGGAGCAGAGAGTGCATCACTTTGGATGACGAGGAAGATCATGGAATCGCCCGAAGACGATGGAGACAGCCCATATGATTATATGATGAAATGGGGCTAGTGCCTATGCTTTAATGCAATACAGTTGAGTGGTGGACCAAACTTAGTCTACATATTCACGTGAAAAATTGTTGAACAGCAAAAAATAAAGGACAGGGGTGTTCATTACACGGGGCGCCCACATTATCTAATCAGACCCTTATTAAACAATTAATTACCAAAAAATAGCGCGATATGTGGTCTGGTTTCAAATCATCAACGCTGTCGCAATTAGCATCGCAGGGGAGGATAAAGGCTAACTATAGAAATGATATGCGCCGCTTATAAATAAAACCTTAAAGCCACAACCCGTCCTGCCTAAACACAGGATGTAAAGCCTGGCGCTCTGGACATGAAGGCGTGCGCTGGTAAGCATAAAATACTCTAATGGCCTCAATGTAGTAGCATTTTGAAATCTCAGGAGATCTATTACGTTCACCTGATTCCCACAGACGATTATCAATTGTTTTGATATTCACATGAGTCAGGAATTATCTAATCCTGTTATTCGAGGAGTATTAATTCAACTTGTATCGCAGGAGATCAATTATCGGATATTCAATCTGTTGAGATTATGTCATGATATTTCCAATTCGGATATTGGAGGATTATTATTGAGTCGAGATATTCAATCTGTATGTCTGAGTAGATAGATTATTTCAAATCTGTATTTCCAGATAGATTATCTAATCTGTTTAGGATATTCAGTTTCGAGAGATTATTCAATCTGTATTCCAGAGATTATGCAAATCTGTATATCAGCGATTATTCAATACTTTATTCAGAGATTATCATCTGTATTCCAGGAATTATTCAATCTGTGTATCGCAGGGAATTATTCAATCTGTATTCCAAGATTTTCAATCTGTAGTTCCAGAATTATTCAATCTGTATTCCAGAGGATATTCAATCTGTATTCCAGCAATGTTTCAGGTTTCGGTTTCATTCACACTGTTTGTTTGTTCTGTTTATTTACTTAAAGTAAGTGCTACAGTATCTAACCCAGAAATCATTATTCATTCGGGAAAGTGAAGTTAATACAGTACGTGAATAGACAGTGATATGCTGTTTGTCCCTCTGTCAAATTTAAGTTTCAGACGAAAGCCTGATGGAAAAATTGGTCAACTTGATAAAATGAATGTTTAGAAAAACCGTCATTTGTTTTTCACCTTTGATAGATGATCACGGGAGGAGATGAGCCAAATCTACTTCCACTAAAATTACAAAATAACATGATGGTTGCCTTTTCCCTAAAAAAAAAAATGAACATTTGGAAACAGAGCGGGGAACAAAAACCAAAGACATGGATTGATGTCCTTAGACTGCTTACAGGGTAAGGAAGCCATATATGATGTTTGCGAAATTGAGGGGTGAACTATTCCTTTAAAGTAATACAGTCATGTGCAGTATGTCCCTAGTGCATCTGTAGTACACAGTTTGGCACTTGTGTAACCTGCAGGACTTAGTAGTTACTATAAACTGTACGATGATCCTCTCCACTCTGTGTTCTCTAACAGGAAGGGTTATTGACACAAATCAAATCAAATTTTTACTGGTCAAATACATGTTGTTAGCAGATTTTATTGGATGTGTAGGAAATGCTTGGTTTCTAACTAGCAATATCTAACAATTTACAAACATATACCCAATACACACAAATCTAAGTAAAGGAAGAATTAAGAACATATAAATATAAGCACGAGCCATGTCAGAGCCATAGTCAGCAGCCATGTCAGAGCCAGGTCAGAGCCATGTCAGAGCCCATGTCAGAGGCAATGTCAGAGCCATGTCAGAGCCATGTCAGAGCCATGTCAGAGCCATGTCAGAGCCATGTCAGAGCCATTCAGCGAAGCACAGTCAGAGCCATGTCGGAGCCATGTCGAGAGCCATGCGGAGCCATGTCGGAGCCATGTCGGAGCCATGTCAGCGCATGTCGGAGCCATGTCGGAGCCATGTCGAGCCATGTCGGAGCCATGTCGGAGCCATGTCGTGAGCCATGTCGGAGCCATGTCGGAGCCATTCGGAGCCATGTCGAGCCAGTCGAGCCAGTCGGAGCCATGTCGACCATGTCGAGCCATGTCGAGCCATGTCGAGCATGTCAGCCATGTCAGAGCAATGTCAGAGCAATGTCAGAGCAATGTCAGAGCAATGTCAGAGCATGTCAGAGCCATGTCAGAGCCATGTCAGAGCCATGTCAGACCAGTCAAAGCCAAGTCCAGAGCCATGTCCAGAGCCAGTCAGAGCCATGTCAGAGCAGTCAGTCCATGTCAGAGCAATGTCAGAGCCATGTCAGAGCCATGTTCAGAGCCATGTCAGAGCCATGTCAGAGCCATGTCAGAGCCATGTCAGAGCCACAGTCAGAGCCACGGGTCAGAGCCACGTCAGAGCCACGTCAGAGCCACGTCAGAGCCACGTCAGAGCCACGTCAGAGCCACGTCAGAGCCACGTCAGAGCCACTCAGAGCCATGTCAGAGCAACATGTTCAGAGCCATGTCAGAGCCATGTCAGAGCGCATGTCAGAGCCATGTCAGAGCCATGTCAGACCATGTCAGAGCCATGTCAGAGCCACGTCAGAGCCACGTCAGAGCCACGTCAGAGCCACGTCAGAGCGCACGTGTCAGACCACGTCATAGCCACGTCAAGAGCCACGTCAGAGCCACGTCAGAGCCACGTCCAGAGCCATGTCAGAGGCCATGTCAGACGCAATGTCAAGAGCC
>NW_019942828.1:242235-247255 GCF_002910315.2 Salvelinus sp. IW2-2015
ATGTCAGAGCAATGTCAGAGCCATGTCAGAGCCATGTCAGAGCCATGTCAGAGCCATGTCAGAGCCATGTCAGAGCAATGTCAGAGCCATATCAGAGCTCAGAGCCATGTCAGAGCCATGTCAGAGCCATGTCAGAGCCATGTCAGAGCCACGTCAGAGCCACGTCAGAGCCACGTCAGAGCCACGTCAGAGCCACGTCAGAGCCATGTCAAGTTATCAAATGAATGATTAGGGAAATACAGCGCACTTCTAGAGGGAAATACTCCAGTGTAGCACGCTAAAGATTTCAGACAACAGTCATAAAGTAGCACACCTTTAAGTTAACTACCTTTTCTCCAGTGTTTCTTACATGCAAAACATACTTCCTGTCTGGTACTATTTGAAATGTGTATGCATATTTATCCAAAAGACAAACTTTGTCTTCTTTTTTAGTGATTGATGTCCTCTTTAATGATTCTCAAAAAATGTATTTAATCGTTTTGTGGCAATGCACTGATTCATCAGCTTCATCAGCTCAATTCCTCAGCTGCCAGTTAGCTAAATGTTTCATTTTTACAGGTCAGAGGGAAGCGTAAACACTGTGGTTTGTGTGAGACGGCTCACGTAGTACGGCCAASTCCGGAAGTTCTGATGCAGCACCATCCAACTATCTGTGTTGTTCATGCAACCAGGCAAGGTATTCCGTTTCATCCGGCAAGGATTTACCTCATTAAATGTCAACAAGGTCCTTAAAGCTCAGAATACTGGAAGAAATCCACGGAAACCACCGTGACGAGCGGATGACAGACAGACTTCTCCCAGTAGAAGAAAAAAAAACGAATCTCCTATTGCAAAAACAAACGTCTGTTTCCTCCTTCGAAACCTGCCCCGGCACGCTACATCAGACGAGATGTTTATCGCTGCCCAGATCATCTTCACTCATTTACTGTAGTAATACCGCACTGCAATTATAGTATTTATAGTGTTTTTTATAGTGACAAAATAACGTCCCAGCCCGTCAACATACGGTGGTTTTCTCACCGTATGGTGAACCAGCTAGGTGACACAGTTGTTGTCTGCTTGTCTCTCAACACCGGGGCAACTCAGTCAGACCTGACTAAGCCAGCACAGAGGCCCTGTCATCCAGTCATCTCTCTCCTATCCCTCGATAGTGTAAATAACTGGGCTTCAGACATGACCAATCACCAGAAGGAAAATAAGGGATAGAAAAAGAGGATGGAGGAAGAGAGACAGAGAGACAGAAAGAGAGAGAGAGAGAGAGAGAAAAAGAGAGAGAGAGAGAAAAAGAGAGGGAGAGAGAAAAATAGAGAAAAAGAGAGAGAGAGAGAGAGAGAGACAGAGAGAGAGACATAGAAAGAGAGAGAGAGAGAATTAGAGAGAGAGGGGTGAGCTGTGAGTCAGGGACAGGTGGTCAGGGTCAGTGTGTCTCTCAGGTTGGCAGCTCCTCCCCGAGGGCTCTTGACAGGTTTACAGTCATCCACCCACCTGCACGAGCACACATACATATACAGACACGCACATACTTACACTACACACGCAAACAAACTCTCTCTCTCTTTCTTTCTGTATCTCTCTCTCTCTCACACACACACACACACACACACACACACACACACACACACACAGCACACACACACCACACACATCACACACGCACAAAACACAATCACGTGCACAGGGCAGACAGCTCCAGGCTATTGATGTACTCTAGGGGGAATGTCCGGGCTATGCTAATCCGTGCCAGTTCATCAATTTACTGCTGGACCAAACAAGCTTTCTCACCCTCGACCGACAGAGAATCATGCGTCCTTCTCAAGGTTATAAAGTTTACGACGAGGACATTGGCCACTGTGAATGCATCCCCAAAGCCATCTCAGTACATGTGCGTTAGAGATGTCAACGATGAGTATGACGTGTCTCCTCTCTACCGCCCAGGATAGCTCAGATTCAAACTCTCATTAAGACAGCTCTGCAAGCGTTATAATTTTTAAAAAATACATTCGTTACTTACCAAATATGGAGTTTCGCTGAGTGACTATCTTCATTTAAGTAAGGCACTTCCAAAAGAAAGGTCTAGATACACATTTACATGCAACAGGAAAAACAATGCGTCTTCGGCACCTCCGATGTATTGAGTTTTTGTAGACTTCCGACCTGTGTGTGGCAGTAATGAGTGATTTACATTGTGGATGCTGAATAGGCATTATATTGCAGTCGCTTGTCCATATTTATTAAGTCCTTTTTTTTTTACATAATGGCCATAACAGGAGTAAAAAAAAAACTGTAGASAAACGCCTGAAGGCCAAGGACAGGAACAAGTAGTCCTGCTACGACCACCAAAGAGTCATCAAACGAGCAAAAGTACAATATAGGAATAAAGTGGAATCCTATTACATAGACTCTGACGCTCATCGTATGTGGCAAGGGGGGCTACAATCCATGACGGATTACAAAGGAAGACCCAGCTGTGATATGCCTAACAATGCCTCGACCAGGCCAACTCAATGYATTTTAATGCACGCTAAGACAATTAAAAAACATTGTGCCCGGTTTTGAGGTCCGTCACCGACCCAGAGGATTGGGTGATATTGCTCTTTCTCAGAGCACGTGCAACCTCTCCTTGTCCCAGTCTATAATCCACACATGTTTTAAGATGAAAACCATTATTCCTGTTCCCAAGAACACTAAGGCTTTATGCCATAATGATTACCACCCTGTAGCACTCACTTCTGTAATCA
Source organism: Salvelinus sp. IW2-2015 (assembly GCF_002910315.2). Lineage (NCBI taxonomy): Eukaryota > Metazoa > Chordata > Actinopteri > Salmoniformes > Salmonidae > Salvelinus > Salvelinus sp. IW2-2015. The sequence goes on from NW_019942828.1 coordinate 244,974, forward strand.
TGAAGTGCTTTGAGAGGCTGGTTATGGCACACATTATCCCAGACCCACTCCAATTTGCATACCGCCCCAACAGATCCATAGATGACGCATTCTCAATTGCACTCCACACTACCCTCACMCAGCTAGATGAGAGGAATAACTATGTGAGAATGCTGTCCATTAGCTACAGCGCAGCGTTCAACACCATTGTCCCCTCCAAGCTCATCGCCAAGCTTAGGACTCTGGGTCTGAACAGCTCCCTCTGCAACTGGATCCTGGACTTCCTGAAGGGCCGACCCCATTTGGTGAGGGTAGGCAACATCACGTCCGCCCGCGCTGATCCTCAACACAGGGGCCCCACAGGGGTATGTGTTTAGTCCCCACATGTACTCCTTGTTCACCCACGACTGTGTGGCCATCCATGTCTCCAACACCAACACATTTGTGGGGTACAGAGATGGGGTAGTTGTTMAAAAAATCATATTAAACTGCTATGGATTGTCAACTTCATCTATACGTGGATCCTAATATTACAGTATATATGTAACTGCCCCAACTGCTGACCTGGCTGTGACAAGGCTACAGTCTGATTTTGCAGTTGTGTAGGAAACCCTTACTGATTTAAAACTGGTATTTAATAAATGACAAAACKAAATATATTATGTTTTTAAGTTTTGGTAAGATTGTCTCAGAAGGATGACATCTTTACTCATCGGAATGGTTCTATAAATCAAAACGAGTCCCTGCGTACAAATACCTTGGTATTTAGATTGACAATGATTTAGCGTTTAAAAGTAGGTCTATATAAAATCATGTGTAGTAAAAAATATAATGAAATCAACTGCATCGATAAAAGTACAATTTAAATTAACGGACCAGATGAAACATGACAGATAAAAAGAGGAGGGAGGGGTTTGGGTGGAGGATACGAACCCGGTTTTTAGGTAAAGTTTAGGGGGTAGGTTTGGGTGGAGGATACCAACCCAGTTTTTAGGTAACGTTTAGGGGGTAGGTTTGGGTGGAGGATACCAACCCAGTTTTTAGGTAAGGTTTAGGGGGTAGGTTTGGGTGGAGGATACAAACCCAGTTTTTGGGAAGGTTTAGGGGGTAGGTTTGGGTGGAGGACACAAACCCAGTTTTTAGGTAAGATTTAGGGGGTATGGTAGGGCTGAGGATACAAACCCGGTTTAGGGTAAGGGTTTAGGGGGTAGGGTAGGGTAGAGAATATGAACCCTGTTTATTGACCAACAGCATTTATATTAATAGTGAAAATAACAGGTCGTAGTATCGACCCCTGCGGTACACCTTTATATACTTCTAGACATAACCCCATCAATCATGATGGTCTGAGTTCTGTCACTAAGATAATCATGAAACCATGAACAGGCGTCAGCGTTCAGACCTATCGAGGACAACTTATTCAATAAAATAGAATGATCAACTGTTTCAAAAGCGTATTACTGTTAAGTGCCTTGTTCAAGAGCACATCAACAGATTTTTCACCTTGCCAGCTCGGGTATTCAAASGGTCAACCTTTTGGTTTCTGGCCCAACACTCTAACCACTAGGCTACCTTCCACCCTGCCGCCCCGTAGGTGGAGATACAAAGAAATCTCATGCATTTGAAATGTCCATTTCCTATATTCAGATTTGTGTATTTTTCTGAGGGGGAAAGCGTCTAATGAATATTTATGAAGATGTCAGTTTGGTTGTAGAGTTATTTTGCTTTGACAAAATAAACATTTCACAATACTCACTTGACCGAGCACAGCTAATATTTATTCAGCAACGTGTTCTCTGGACCTTGTTGAATGGAGATAGCGTATTCTGAAATGTATGTAAAAGAAAAGGACCGTTTCCTTGAACTCTTTCATGTTTTAACATCTTAACATGCAAATGAGGCTGGTAGGCAGTCATATTAATTGCAAAAGTATTATTTGTGTGTGACCACATGCAMACGCGCACACACACTGAAAAAATACCTAAATACAAAATTACTTTTATCAGTGACGCTTTCGTATCTAACTAGTTATTAGTATGTTAACTCCATACCCCACAAGCCCTGAGCCTAGTTTGCATAAATCAAACTTCCCCTACTACAGAATTAGCTCTCGAGTCAGCACATTCTGATCTTAATTCCCAAAGATCAGAGAGTTCCCAGTAAATCCTGTCACTTTCATCGTCCAATATAAGACATGCCATTTGTTTTCATCAGGCTTTCTGTATGATAGTGGATTTAAAATCTGTAATCATGCTGATAAGGACAGTGGAAGGAGGAAATAGAGAGAGAGCGAGGGAGAGAGA
>NW_019942828.1:251664-262628 GCF_002910315.2 Salvelinus sp. IW2-2015
ACAGTAATAATAGAGATGGTTGTATAGTGAACATTTTGGGTTCAACTCCTGGCAACCAGGCAAAACAACTGGCCAGCAGGCAATACCAACCTGGCCACCAGGATATACCAACTGGCCACCAGGCAATACCAACCTGGCCACCAGGATATACCAACATGGCAACCAATCTAAACCAACCTGGCAACCAGGCAATTCCAACCAAGCCACAAAGCTATAACAACCTGCTAACCAGGCAATTACCAACCTGGCAACCAGGCAATACCAACCTGGGCACCAGGATATACCAACATGGCAACCAATCTATACCAACCTGGCAACCAGGCAATTCCAACCAAGCCACAAAGCTATAACAACCTGCTAACCAAGCAATTACAACCTGGCAACCAGGCAATACCAATCTGGGCACTAGGCTTTACCAACCTGGCAACCAGGGAAAGAAACCTGGCAACCAGGCAAAACCAACCTGGCAACCAGGCTATACCAACCTGGCCACCAGGCAATACCAACTGGCCACCAGGATATACCAACCTGGCAACCATCTATACCAACCTGGCACCAGGCAATTCCAACCAAGCCACACAAGCTATACCAACCTGGCAACCAGGCAAAACCAACCTGGCAACCAAACAATACCAACCTGGCCACCAGGCTATACCAACCAGGCCACCAGGCTATACCAACCTGGCAAACAGGCTTAATTGTTTATTGTCCTTAAATTCAAAAGAGGGTTTCGTTTGAGGTGTTGCCATAGCAATACAGGATGTTATTTATCAATACAGGATGTTATTTATCAATACAGGATATTATTTATCAATACAGGATGTTATTTATCGATACAGGATGTTATTTATCAATACAGGATGATATTTATCAATACATGAGTTATTATCAATACATGTGTTATTTATCAATACAGGATGTTATTTATCAATGCAGGATGTTATTTATCGATACAGGATGTTATTTATCAATACAGGATGTTATTTATAAAATACAGGATGTTATTTATCAATGCAGGATGTTATTTATCAATACAGGATTTATTTATCAATACAGGATGTTTTTATCAATACAGGATGTTATTTATCAATACGGGATATTATTTCAATGCGGCATGTTCTCTTTTATTTTTTCATCCTTTAAAGGCCATATCAGTCAAAAACGTGATCAGTGTTCCCCTCCCCACTCAGAACATTCCCAGACAGTCCTCGCAGAATTCTTGCTTGAGACATTTCTCTTTGTAACGAAGCAATTGTTCTTTCTTTTTGACCATTTTAATTGAAAACCATCACTGTAAGGTAAATACTTGTTACTCCGAAAAGGTTTGATAGTAATATACGCATGGCTGTGTTGGGACCTTTACATCTGTCTGCTGCTTAGCCTGGATGTAAAAACTATCGAAAAAGGTATCACCGTCCTCTCTATTTCTCTCTTTCATTCTCCGCATCGTTAGTTTTTTTTCCCGGTTGGTTCATCTTTCTCCCTTTTTACAGACCCCCAAAAAGTCACTACAATATAACACACAACTGTGAAGTCATTACAACATAACACACAACTGTGAAGTCAATACAATATAGCACATAGCTGTGAAGTCACTACAGTATAACACATAGCTGTGAAGTCACATCATTATACGGGTATCCTTGATTTATTTGGCGTGGGCTACGACCAAACAGTAGCCTGTCTTGAGTTTGGTTAATAAACCGTGAATTCGTAAACTCACACCTCTGTCTGGACAATTGTTCATTTATGATCTAGCCAGGTCATTACATTGGTGTCAGAAGTAAAAATAATGGATAAACGTTAGCCAGCTAGCTAGCTAACTGACTACCGTGGCTAGCTAACGTTACGTGGAGAACAGGGGTTGAAAATGCTTCAAGGGAATCCAAAAATTAAGTTTGAGGTAGGGGACAATTATGACCAAGGAGGAGGTGCGTGTGCACGGACGCGCCTCGGAGGAGGTGTATCTGGAGGAGGAGATCGCCAGGGCAACGGAGCACAGAGGCCGCTTGAGGGTGACTGCTAGAATGATRGCGGCTGAASCAGKCATGAGTGCTTCGTGCGGATTCTGGTCGGTGGACCGAAGGGGTGACGTCAACGCTGCTTGACGAGAAGGCTTGGGCTCAGGATGTAAATAAACATGGCGGCGCACAGTTCCCGATTGCGTCCGTATCTGTTATTAACAAAGACYCTGGTAAGTACTCCTGGTAAGGCAGATCGGGAAGCTTTTCATGCTCAATTTGAACTGTTAGCTCATTCTAGGGGGTGGTCGAATGAAGATAGGCCACTGCAGCTGGCTTTGYACCTCACAGGTGATGCTCTGTCCTGTTTGATATTGATTAGCCACGAGGACAGATGGGATTATGGGGCTTTAGTTGGAACACTGAGGATGCGCTTTGGACACTGTGTGTACAGCCTGGGCTGCTGCACTCTGAACTGAGTAATAGACACCAGGCAGCCTGGAGAGCCACTATGGATGCTAGCTAATGACATTGAGAGCCTCTCTCAGCAGGCATATGCTCACATGCCCCACCTCCGTGCAGAGSGAGCTAGCACGGGACCAGTTCATACAGACGCTCTCTCCTACGGAGCTGAGCAWACAGACCCAGCTGGCTCCTCCTGTGTCATTGCAGATAGCCTTGGAGATTGCTTTGGAGAGGGAGCTCGTGTAGGCTGGGGCTTCGGCTGGGGCTTCGGCTGGGGCTTCGGCTGGGGCTTCGGCTGGGGCTTCGGTGTGGGTGCAGGGAGACACACCCACTGTACGGGCTGTGGTGCAGAGCAGCCCAAAGCCTGAAAAACCTGCATGGGTGGCTGAAATGACTGAACTCATTAGTACTGTGTCACCACAGCTGGGGGTGTGGCTAGCAAGGGCATCTGCACCGAGATTGCCCCATGTGTTGGGGACTTTTGTGATGTCCCTGTCACTGTGAAGGGGGTGTCGTGCTCTGCCCTGGTGGACACTGTGTCCCCAATAACCCTGGTGAGGCCGGATATTGTGCCATGTTGGACTCAGTTTGAGCCCACACAGTCACAGGTGAGCTTGCACCCGTGAAAGGGAAGGGAATAATGACTGACAGTAGGGGGCAGGATTGTGTGTCATCCTGTGTGGGTGGCGGCTGTGCAGGACCCTTGTATACTGGGATTGGACTTTCTTAGGAGCACAGGCTGAGGGCACGCTGATCATCCAGGGAGAGCCCCCGTCCCCTAATGTCACATTCACACAACTCAACAACCCCCTTACTCCAACAGTTAAAGCGAACAGAGACTCATGGCTGCCCCCCCCCCCCCCCCCCACATCGTGTTGTGACTTTCTCCCAGGCCCTCTTATCACCTATGGCTGTGTGTTACATTCCCCAGCTACCTCCATGACAGATCCCTACGTGAGCTCGGGCTCCCCCAGTCCAGCTACCCCAAATGAAATGGGAGAGGAACCTGCTGCAGTGAGGGAGATATGGAGAAGGAACTGTGTTGTCTTGACCCTGAGCAGCAGGAACGGTTGTGGCAGTTGCTGTTGATCAGAGTCATCTTTGCGCTGAGTGAGGAAGAGGTGGGTCAGATCATCTGATGCAGCATGAGATTCGACACAAGGTGATGCTCGGCCCATCAAGATGGCTCCCCGCCGTATCCCGCTGGCACGCCAGGAGGCGTCAGACAAGGCTGGTTGGAGATGCAGTTGGGGCAGACTTCATAGAGCCCTCAGACAGCTCCCAGTCGTCACGGTTCTAAGAAAGGGGCAACTGTTCTGTGTGACAACAGACAGCTGAATGAGAACAGGAAGGACTCATACCTCATACCATGCATTGATAAGTTGCTGGACCTGGCTAGGGGTCCACCTGGTTCTCTTACTAGACCTCCACAGTGACTACTGGCAGGTTTCCCTTTCCCCAGAGGCCAGAGCCAAAACGGCGTTCTCCCTTAACATAGGACATTGGCAGTTCAAGGTCCTGTGCTTTGGCTGTGCAACGCTCAAGCTAATTTTGGGCGTTTGATGGACAGGGTGCTGAATGGCATTCCCTGACAGGAGTGTCTGGTATGCCTCAACAACATCCTGGCCCATGGCAGCTCCTTCCAGTCAGCCCTGGGAGCGCAATGGCGTGTGCTGGAGAGGGTGGCTGCCACAGGCCTGAAACTCCACCCCAAGAAGTGCCACTTCACGAGGAAAGAGGTGTCCTTCTTGGGCCACCAAGTGGGGAAGGACGGTATCAGCACCATGGATGACAAAGTGGGGACTGTCTAAGACTGGCACACCCCCACTGACCAGCATCAGCTGAAGAGCTTCCTGGGCCTGGCCTCGTACTACAGGCGGTTTGTACGGGGCTTCCTGGGCCTGGCCTCGTACTACAGGAGGTTTGTACAGGGCTTCATGGGCCTGGCCTCGTACTACAGGAGGTTTGTACGGGTCTTCCTGGGCCTGGCCTCGTACTACAGGAGGTTTGTACGGGGCTTCTCAAGCGTCGCTGCTCCCCTGAACCGCCTGCTGCCGAAGGACAAGGCTCTCACTTGGACAGTGGARTGCGAGGAGGCCTTTAACACCCTCAAATGTGCACTGATCGATGTCCCTGTGCTCGCCCCCCCTGACTWCACCTTGTCCTTTATCCTGGACACAGACACGAGCAATGTGGGCTTGGGTGGGGCCAGAGGGGGAGACAGTGGTGGCGTATTTCAGCAAAACATTCAACAAACATGAGCGCCGCTACTGTGTCACCCGGAGGGAGCTCCTGGCTGTTGTGGCTTCCATCAAATACTTCAAGTACTATTTGGGTTGCCTGCCCTTCACTKTAAGGACTGACCACTCTGCTCTCCAGTGGCTCATATCTTTCAAAGAGCCAGAGGGGCAGGTGGCACGCTGGTTGGAGGAGCTTCAGCCATACGACTTCACAGTGGTGCACAGGGCAGGGGCACGCCACTCCAACGCCGACGCCATGTCCTGTCGGCCCTGTACTGCAGATGGCTGCCGCCACTGTGATTGGAGAGAGGGAAGTGAGAGAGAGCTGTGTGCAGAGGATGGGGTCTGTGCCAYAGTGTGTCGGGCGAGCGGGCCTGTCTGCTGTGAGCTGCAGACTGTCGACGTGGCTGAATGGBGGCAGCAGCAGGGACGGGRCACAGACCTACAGCCGGTGCTACAGTGGGTAGAGGCGCAGAAGGGCCCTCCAGGCTGTTCTCATGCTCAGCTCCAAGAGTTCCCAGTTGGGGCTCCCATGGAGAAGGTGGGAGTGGATGTAGTTGGGCCGCTCCCCACCACAGACAGTGAAAACCGCTGGGTGCTCAAGGACTATTTCACAAAATGGCCCGAGGCCTATGCTCTGCCTGACCAGGAGCCAGAGACCATCGTCGACGCGGGGACAGCAGGGATGTTCAGCAAGTTTGGAGCTGCTGAGTCCATCYRCAGCAACCAAGGCAGAAACRTTGAGTCCCGTGTGTTCGCCACCATGTGTGAGAGRCTGGGTATGCACAAGACGCACAYTACTCTCCATCCTCAAAGCGATGGCCTTGTGGAGAGCTTCAACAAAACGCTTGGACAGCAGCTGGCCATCGTCTCTCTGCCAAACACTAGTGTGACTGGGACAAGCACCTGCCAATGGTCCTCATGGCATGCCGCTCCGCTGTCCAAGACTCCATCTCCWGCATGCCTGCCCACCTCATGCTTAGGGAGAGAGATCCGCACCCCTGAAGAGATGGCATTTGGTCGGCCCCCTGGATAGCGTTYCTGTTCCTYCYGGKGCCGAAGTATGCCCGGAGACTCCAGGACGGCCTGGAGAATACCCACACCTTCGCCAGGGAGCAGCTGGTGAATGCAGGTGTGAGGCAGAAGAGGAACTATGACGTGCACACCCGGGGAAGGCACTTTGTGGCTGGGGAGCTGGTCTGGGTCTACAGCACTCTGAGAAAGAAAGACAGATGCCCCACGTTGGACATCCACTCGGTGGGACCCTGCAGCGTCCTGGAGAGGGTAGGGGTGGTTGTGTACCGGGTGCATCTTTCTCCCCCTGGCGCTGCACCGGGACAGGTTAGCCCCTATACTGAGGGGCCTCTTCTCCCCAAACCACAGGGACCCCCACAATTCCCCTCTCAGGCAATGACATTCCCCAAGCACCCACCCTCWGGGGTTTGGCTGGGAGTGGAGCATCACAAGTTTAAGACCATGCTTAGCCATTTTTCTCTCTCTTACATCTGGTCTTAACAAGAGATGGTCACGGTTGTTTTATACGGGTATCCTTGATTTATTTGGCGTAGGCTACGGCCAAACAGTAGCCTGTCTTGAGTTTGGTTAATAAACCGGGAATTCGTAAACTCACACCTCTGTCTGGACAAATGTTAATTTATGATCTAGCCAGGTCATTACAGTACAGTATAGTATAATATTGTATAGTTTAGTACAGGATAGTCAAGTAGATTTGTGTGTAGTATAACATAGTATAGAATAATATTCTATAGTATTGTATAATATTGTATAGTAGAACATAGTAGAGCAAAATATAGTATTTTATAGAATGGAATAACATAGCATAGTATAGTATTGTATAACATAGTATAGAATACCATAGTATAGTACAACATAGTGCAGGATATTATAGCATGGGATAACATTGCATAGTATAACATAGTATAGTATATAATAGTATAGGATAGTATAACACAGCATACTATAGTAAACATAGTATAGTATCGTATAGCATAGTATACTTTAACATACTATTGTATACTATAGTATACCATGGTATGGAAAAACATAACATAGCATAGTATAGTAGAGTATAGCCGAGTAGAGTAGTGTATATTATAACATAGTATACCATAGTATATTGTACGGTAGTACAGTAAAAAAATTGTTTGGTATAACATAGTATAGTATAGTATTGTTAGCATCCTTTGATATAATATAGTATAGTATATATTAATAGAGCATAACATAGTATAGTATACCACAGTATACTACAAAATATTATAAACTGTGCCCTTAGCTGTGGTACAGTATATTGGCCATATACCACACCCCCCGTGTGCCTTTTATTACTTAGGTATAGTATCGTTTAACATAGTATAGTACAACAAAGTATAGTACAGTAGAGTATACCATATCACAGTATAATATAACATAGTWTAGTATAACCTAGTATAATATAGCAATGTGTAGTATAATATTACATAGTATACACTAGCATTGTATAGTATACTACAGTATAGTTGAGTAGATTAGATACGGGCATAGTATAATACAGTATAGTATAGCATAGCGCAGTGTTGTATTACATAGTATAGCATAGTATAGTGTTGCATATTACAGTATAGTATAACATAGTATAGCATAGTATAGTATATTATAATATGGAATAACAGAGCTCATTATGGTATATTATAGTATAAAATAGTATAGTATAACATAGTATATTGTAGTATAGCATAGTAGAGTAGAGCGGTGTATAGTATAGCAAAGTATAGTATGGTATACCATAGTATAGTATATCATAGTGTGGTATCGTATAGCATGGAATGGCATAGTTTAAAATATAATAGTATTGTAAAACACAGTATATTATAGTATAACATCGTATAGTGTATAATAGTATAGTTTAACATAGTATAACACAGTGTAGTATACTAAAGTATAACATAGTATAGGGTAAACAGGATTGGGGAGATGCAAGGGATTACAAAAATACGGTAACTGTAATCTGTTACGCCGGGTTTGGCCTGATATCATTGGTTACTTCTCATATTAAAATAGCATACAAAAAACATAAATGGATAGCGTACGATCATAGATACAATTTGGCTACATAGGCCTACAAACATTTACAATAGCAAAATCACAATAATCACAAGAATGGCTTCAGATCAAAGTTTACGTTGAGACTGAAGGGAGCAAGGGTCTATAAATGAAAGATCCAGGCAGCCTCTCGTTTCAACAATAAATTGTCGAGGTCACCCCCTCTCCTAGGGAGGGTGATATGTTCAATGCCAATGTAACGTAGAGACGAAATCAAGTGGTTTTCTTCTTGTCCTTCTATTCCTAGACACCCAGACACGAGCACTGTGGTCTGGGTGGGGCCAGAGGGGGAGACAGTGGTGGCGTCATTAGCACCAAAGCATTCAACAAACATGAGCGCCGCTACTGTGTCACCCGGAGGTAGCTCCTGGCTGTTGTGGCTTCCATCAAATACTTCAGTACTATTTGGGTTGCCTGCCCTTCACTTAAGGACTGACCACTCTGCTCTCCCAGTGGCTCATATCTTTCAAAGAGCCAGAGGGGCAGGTGGCACGTGGTTGGAGGAGCTTTCAGCCATACGACTTCACAGTGGTGCACAGGGCAAGGGGCACGCCACTCCAACGCCGACGCCATGTCCTGTCGGCCCTGTACTGCAGATGGCTGCCGCCACTGTTATTGGGAGGAGGGAAGTGAGAGAGAGCTGTGTGCAGAGGATGGGTCTGTGCCACAGTGTGTCGGGCGAGCGGGCCTGTCTGCTTGTGAGCTGCAGACTGTCGACGTGGCTGAATGGGGCAGCAGCAGGGACGGGGCACAGACCTACAGCCGTGCTACAGTGGGTAGAGGCGCAGAAGGGCCCTCCAGGCTGTTCTCATGCTCAGCTCCAAGAGTTCCCAGTTGGGGCTCCCATGGAGAAGGTGGGAGTGGATGTAGTTGGGCCGTCCCCACCACAGACAGTGAAAACCGCTGGGTGCTCAAGGACTATTTCACAAAATGGCCCGAGGCCTATGCTCTGCCTGACCAGGAGCCAGGAGACCATCGTCGACGCGGGACAGCAGGATGTTCAGCAAGTTTGGAGCTGCTGAGTCCATCGCCAGCAACCAAGGCAGAAACTTGAGTCCCGTGTGTTCGCCACCATGTGTGAGAGCTGGGTATGCACAAGACGCACATACTCTCCATCCTCAAAGCCGATGGCCTTGGGAGAGCTTCAACAAAACGCTGGACAAAGCAGCTGGCCATCGTCTCTCTGCCAAACACTAGTGTGACTGGACAAGCACCTGCCAATGGTCCTCATGGCATGCCGCTCCGCTGTCCAAGACTCCATCTCCGCATGCCTGCCCACCTCATGCTTAGGGAGAGAGATCCGCACCCTGAAGAGATGGCATTTGGTCGCCCCCTGGATAGCGTTTCCTGTTCCTCCTGGGGCCGAAGTATGCCCGGAGACTCCAGGACGGCCTGGAGAATACCCACCACCTTCGCCAGGGAGCAGCTGGTGAATGCAGGTGTGAGGCAGAAGAGGAACTATGACGTGCACACCCGGGGAAGGCACTTTGTGGCTGGGGAGCTGGTCTGGGTCTACACCCCCTGAGAGAAAGGCCAGATGGCTAGTGGACATCCACTCGGTGCGGACCTGCAGCGTCCTGGAGAGGGTAGGGTGGTTGTGTACCGGGTGCATCTTTCTCCCCCTGGCGCTGCACCGGGACAGGTTAGCCCCTATACTGAGGGCCTCTTTCTCCCCAAACCACAGGGACCCCACAATTCCCCTCTCAGGCAATGACATTCCCCAAGCACCACCCTCGGGGCTTGGCTGGAGTGGAGCATCACAAGTTTAAGACCATGCTTAGCCATTTTTTCCTCTCTTACATCTTGTCTTAACAAGAGATGGTCACGGTTGTTTTATACGGGTATCTTGATTTATTTGGCGTAGGCTACGGCCAAACAGTAGCCTGTCTTGAGTTTGGTTAATAAACCGGGAATTCGTTAAACTCACACCTCTGTCTGGACAAATGTTAATTTATGATCTAGCCAGTCATTACAGTACAGTATAATAATATTTGATAGTTTAGTACAGGATAGTCAAGTAGATTGTGTGTAGTATAACATAGTATAGAATAATATTCTATAGTATTGTATAATATTGTATAGTAGAACATAGTAAGCAAAATATAGTTTTTATAGAATGGAATAACATAGCAAGTATAGTATTGTATAACATAGTATAGAATACCATAGTATAGTACAACATAGTGCAGGATATATAGCATGGGATAACATTGCATAGTATAACATAGTATAGTATATAATAGTATAGGATAGTATAACACAGCATACTATAGTAAACATAGTATAGTATCGATAGCATAGTATACTTTAACATACTATTGTATACTATAGTATACCATGGTATGGAAAAACATAACATAGCATAGTATAGTAGAGTATAGCCGAGTAGAGTAGTGTATATTATAACATAGTATACCATAGTATATTGTACGGTAGTACAGTAAAAAAATGTTTGGTATAACATAGTATAGTATAGTATGTTAGCATCCTTTGATATAATATAGTATAGTATATATTAATAGAGCATAACATAGTATAGTATACCACAGTATACTACAAAATATTATAAACTGTGCCCTTAGCTGTGGTACAGTATAGGCCTATACCACACCCCCCGTGTGCCTTTTATTACTTAGGTATAGTATCGTTTAACATAGTATAGTACAACAAAGTATAGTACAGTAGAGTATACCATATCACAGTATAATATAACATAGTTAGTATAACCTAGTATAATATAGCAATGTGTAGTATAATATTACATAGTATACACTAGCATTGTATAGTATACTACAGTATAGTTGAGTAGATTAGATACGGGCATAGTATAATACAGTATAGTATAGCATAGCGCAGTGTTGTATTACATAGTATAGCATAGTATAGTGTTGCATATTAAGTATAGTATAACATAGTATAGCTATATTATATATAATATGGAATAACAGAGCTCATTATGGTATATTATAGTATAAAAATGTATAGTATAACATAGTATATTGTAGTATACATAGTAGTGGTAGAGCGGTGTATAGTATAGCAAAGTATAGTATGGTATACCATAGTATAGTATATCATAGTGTGGTATCGTATAGCATGGAATGGCATAGTTTAAAATATAATAGTATTGTAAAACACAGTATTATTAAGTATAACATCGTATAGTGTATAATAGTATATTTAACATAGTATAACC
>NW_019942828.1:262653-295278 GCF_002910315.2 Salvelinus sp. IW2-2015
CCAAAAAGTGGGCCGCAACTGAGTAAGTCGAGTTTTTGACCTAATGGTGCTACGATGCTCCGAGATACGTACTTTTAATTTGCGCTTTGTTTAACCACAAGGACAAGTAATAAGATAACTAACTGCCTTAGTGGAGCACGTGATAACACCTTTGATCGAGATCTGTTTCCCTGTTTGTGGGTGTTTGAGGATCTACATGTATAAGTGCCATTGCATTGAGCACAGCCATTACACTTGTAGTTTCCATCCAGTAGGGGAGCAAATACACGTTCTGCAGGGATATCTTGGGGTGGTAAAATCAGAGTTTACCAGTTGGTCTCTGAGGTTTCTGCCCCGTGGAACTACAACCAAGGGAAGGTCCGAAAACACATGACTGATGCTATCATCGGATCTTAGAAATGTGCAATGTTTGTGAACGATTGCCTTAATTTGTTCAGAGCACTTTGAATAGTGTGCAGTTAGAACGCAAGAATGCTTATTTTTTCCGAGACTGACCTTGAAAAAGACTGGATTTGAACCAGGGAATGTAGTGATGCTTCTTGCACTGAGATGCAGTGCCTTAGACAGCTCTGCCACTCAGGAACCCCGGTTAGATAGTATATTATAGAATAGAATAGTATATTACAGAATATAATATAATAATATATTTTACAATAGTATATTATAGAATTGTATTATATATAGTATAGTATAGCATTTCATGTTACAATAATATTTGCAGAATGGTGTAGTGTATTACAAAATAGTATAGTATATTATAGGTATATAATATAATATATAATATATATAGAATAGTATATTATATCATTAGAATAGTTATATTATATCATAGAATAGTATATTAGAGAATAGTATAGTATATTGTGAAAATAGAAAATACAATTAAAAAAATTGAAAAGTATAATTAGAATGTATAGTATATTATAGAATAGTATAGTACATTATAGATAATTTGGTATATTATAGAATCGCTATAAATTATAGAATAGTATAGCATGTACTATAGAATAGTTAGTATATTGTAAAATAGAATAGTATATTACAGAATTAATGTATAGTATATAATAGTATAGTATATTACAGTAATAGTATATTATAGTATATTACAGAACAGTATATTATATGATAGTCTATAGTATATTATATAATACTATGGTGTAATATAGTATAGTTATAATTGAATAGTATATAATGTTATTGAATGTTAAATTATCATATTATAGAAAAGTATATTATAGAATAGTTTAGCATAGTATTGAATAGCTACGTATATAATAGAATAGTACAGCATTTCATTATTATGGTATATTATGGAATATTTATAGTATATTTACAGAATGTGTATATTTATATAATAATTATAGTATTATATAATAGTATATATAGTATATTACAGAAACAGTATATTATATTAATAGTTAAGTGTTATTATATAATAACATAGTATATTACATAATAGTATATTATAGAACAGAATAGTATATCACAGAATAGTATATCTATAGTATATACAGCACAGTATGTTATATAATAGTAATAGTATATTATAGGAATTCAATCGTATATTATTAATAGTACAGTATAGTACACATTTTTGAATAGTATAGTATGTTATTAATAATAAAGTATATTATATTGTAGAAATGTATATTATAGAATAGTATGTTATAAGAATGGAAATAGCACAAAATAGTATAACATATTATTTGAATAGTATAGTATACTATAGAATAGTATATTATATTATTTGAATATTTATAGTATGATAATATAGCAATAAGAATAGCATAGCATAGTATACACTATTATATAATAGTATAGTATATTATAGAATAGTATAGTCTATTATTGAATAGTATAGTATATTATAGAAGAGTATAGTATATTATAGATAGTATAGTATATTTATAGAATAGTATATTTTGGAATAGTATATGTTGGAAATAGTATAGTGTAGTGTATCATGGAGTGGTATATAAATGCTGTTGTTCATACCCATGACATAATGTTCATAACTGTCTATAGCTGATGTTAAATGCATTGTGTAGCCATTATAAAGGCTTTATGAACGCATGCATAAGGACCACTTACAGGTTTACTGAAATCTTTATTTCTCCGTTTCCCACTTTCCCGAACCCACGCTCGTCAGGTGGCCTCCATGGTACTTTCTTTTAACAAAGCCTCTATTCAGCCCCCAAAAGCAAGGAGCAGCCGGAGTCACTCAAAATGTCACAAACTGCCAAATAGCTGTCAGTCACACAGAAAACATAATAAGGTCAACAACACAAGGGACAACTTATGCTAAACTTAAATGTTCTCAAACTTTCCTTGAGCGGTGAACCATGCGATATAGGCAAAGCAACAAGTTCTGTTTCGTGTCACTTCTACCAACTATGTCACGGATATTGTATTTCGAAGACAAATGTCAGTTTACAGCTATTAGGTAAATTCTCGCCGTTATTGAGTCATGTGTTGTGTTCTGAATCTTTAATGATTTTCCTCTCCTTTTTAATTCATCCTAAGAAGATTTGACTTGTAAAAGTTACAGATACTACCACCTGCAGAAAAAAAAATCTAATATTTTTCCGCCTTACCTTTAGATTGAAATAAGTTTGATGTGATGACTACATGTGTCTCAGAGTGTGAAGCTCTGACAGATCGCGAAGAGGAGAGTCCCGCAATTTAAGGTTACCCACATACTCATTCGCGCTTCGGACTCCTAAAATTGTGCAGAGAAACCTCAGGTAACTCGACCACACTCGACGTCTCGCGCAGGTGAGAGAAGAAACAGTCACTTAAGCAGACACATGAGTCGCACTCAAATCTCAGTTCTGATACGAATACGCCAAGGAGACATCGGAGGCCAGACACAGTCTGGTTTAGTACTCTGAGACAGGTTCCTCCTTTTAATAAATTAAGTGGTAGGAACAGGAAAGATAATTCAGGCCAAAAATATAACTGATCCACAACGATCAAAGATAATTCCCAAGAGCGAAAAAGTGTATAATCTCCAACGACCAAAAAGAAAAATCCAATCAACATAGTTCGCGTTAAGCTACAGCCAGCGGGCAAAAAAAACATAGCACTAATAAGAACTTTTTGTATCTCAATTCTAAGTGAGTAAAATACTCCTTAAATAAATAAACGAGAACAAACAACAGTAGATGATACCCCCTCAAGATGAATCCAACGATAGGTTGAGAGTTAAGTAACAAAAGTTCACAGCATGGCTGGTGCTGGGTGCTAACATTCAAAACACAGCAGCAAAGAACATACCAGTGTACCAAGGGAAATGAGGCCACAGGTGCAATACTACAGTACACTCTGGAGAGTTCCCATTATATTGAGGGTAATAAACATATATAACGCGAGTTTCGCAATTTCAAAGAAAGCCCAATGGGGCGCATCTAGTGACCCGGAACATACTGGAACCAGGTGGCCTGACAATTATGAGTGTGAGTACTCGTCATGCCGTGGGTTCAAGAATGCTCCAGCCGTCTCTGCTCTCTCTTGTAGATGAGATTCATCATGCTGACCTGCGTTTTTTCAAATTGTGGCAGGGATGGGCCTGTTATGTTGGGTTGCGTTCTTATATCGATGGACATTTCTAGATCTTATTTCCGCTCATGCGCGGCTGTGCATGATGGTGATCTGCTGGTACGCAGTTTTTGACACATGTGGATCTGGCGATTCTGTTTGGAGTCATGTACCATAGTACGTTCAGGACAACTGTAGATAATGCTGTGTTCTGCCAAAAGATACAAACAATTAACCCCATCTCTCTTTTTTCGGTGGGGGGTGTGTTTTTTTTAGTGATTGCCATTCTTGTTCTTTGGTATCTGTGGCCATCCCATTTTCCCACATAAATCTTGCCCTCCGGATCGTATATGGTTACAGTGTAGTATACTAAAGTATAACATAGTATAGGGTAAACAGGATTGGGGAGATGCAAGGGATTACAAAAATACGGTAACTGTAATCTGTTACGTTACCAGCAAAAATATAGTAATCCGATTACAGATACTTCTGAAAAACTACATGATTACTTCGAGCATTCCTTTTAAATTCAGAGAGGATGTTTCCTGAAAAAAAATCTTTGACCTTTCGCTGTTTTCTCAATGACATTCAAATCAGCGCTGAAAAAAGGCGCAAGTTTAAGTTTGTTCTACCTGAGCGAGTCTGACCACAAGTCAGAGACCACTATGATGACACACCAAATGTGTTTGATGAATCGCGGGAAAAGTGCAGGAATGTATTTTTTTAGGCTACAGTCCAAGCTATGTCTTCTAATGGTACAACTGCTGTCAGCATCCAAAGATTATCGAACTTGAATAAACGCTTGGCGGTAAGGATGACAGCAGTGGTGTAGTCTACGGCGATACTGATATCACTTACTATTGATCTATATAGTGCATTGATGTGAATCACACTGCTGCTCTCTCATTGAGCTCTTTGCGCCTTACGGATAGTGGTTATTGTGGATGTCTTTTCACAAATCTAAATGTATATTTGAACCCAATAATGGTTGAATTCAATATGTTTAAGCTGCCTATCAATCATTGTTTTTGAAACAAGTGGACAGCCTGTGAAAAATGTGCTCTTGCAACAGCTGCATAGTGCGGATCCCAATCCATTGGCCGAATGGACACATGCTCAAACTCATACACATTTGATAGACTTAAAGGGGCAATTTGTAGTTGTTACTTCCATTTTTGGACTTACAAATTATATATACAGTACCTTTATTTAACTAGGCAAGTCAGTTAAGAACATATTCTTATATACAATGACGGCCTACCCGGGACGACGCTGGGCCAATTGTGCGCCGCCCTATGGGACTCCCAATCACGGCCGGATGTGAAACAGCCTGGATTTGATCTAGAGGTGAAAGAAACGCACACCTATTTAGAGGAGGTGCTGGCCAGCGGAGCGGAACACTTAAAACAAATAAAGGGGACCCGCACACTCTAGGAGCTCAGACACAAAAATATTTATGTTCAACGTTTCGACAGACAAGCAGTCTTCATCAGGGTATAATGACAAACACTGCGGGATGACTCATTTATATTGTGTCAAAAGACACACACAGGTGTCTGTAATCATGGCCGGGTTTGGCCTGATATCATTGGTTACTTCTCATATTAAAATAGCATACAAAAAACATAAATGGATAGCGTACAATCATAGATACAATTTGGCTACATAGGCCTAAAAACATTTACAATAGCAAAATCACAATAATCACAAGAATGGCTTCAGATCAAAGTCTACGTTGAGACCGAAGGGAGCAAGGGTCTATAAATGAAAGATCCAGGCAGCCTCTCGTTTGAACAATAAATTGTCGAGGTCACCCCCTCTCCTAGGGAGGGTGATATGTTCAATGCCAATGTAACGTAGAGACGAAATCAAGTGGTTTTCTTCCAAAAAGTGGGCCGCAACTGAGTAAGTCGAGTTTTTGACCTAATGGTGCTACGATGCTCCGAGATACGTACTTTTAATTTGCGCTTTGTTTAACCACAAGGACAAGTAATAAGATAACTAACTGCCTTAGTGGAGCACGTGATAACACCTTTGATCGAGATCTGTTTCCCTGTTTGTGGGTGTTTGAAGGATCTACATGTATAAGTGCCATTGCATTGAGCACAGCCATTACACTTGTAGTTTCCATCCAGTAGGGGAGCAAATACACGTTCTGCAGGGATATCTTGGGGTGGTAAAATCAGAGTTTACCAGTTGGTCTCTGAGGTTTCTGCCCCGTGAGACTACAACCAAGGGAAGGTCCGAAAACACATGACTGATGCTATCATCGGATCTTAGAATGTGCCAATGTTTGTGAACGATTGCCTTAATTTGTTCAGAGCACTTTGAATAGTGTGCAGTTAGAACGCAAGAATGCTTATTTTTTCCGAGACTGACCTTGAAAAAGACTGGATTTGAACCAGGGAMTGTAGTGATGCTTCTTGCACTGAGATGCAGTGCCTTAGACAGCTCTGCCACTCAGGAACCCCGAGTAGAATAGTATATTATAGAATAGAATAGTATATTACAGAATATAATATAATAATATATTTTACAATAGTATATTATAGAATTGTATAGTATATTATAGTATAGTATAGCATTTCATGTTACAATATATTGCAGAATGGTGTAGTGTATTACAAAATAGTATAGTATATTATAGTATATAATATAATATTATAATATATTATAGAATAGTATATTATATCATAGAATAGTATATTATATCATAGAATAGTATATTAGAGAATAGTATAGTATATTGTGAAAATAGAAAATACAATTAAAAAAATTGAAAAGTATAATATAGAATGTATAGTATATTATAGAATAGTATAGTACATTATAGAATAGTTTGGTATATTATAGAATCGCTTAGTAAATTATAGAATAGTATAGCATGTTATAGAATAGTATAGTATATTGTAAAATAGAATAGTATATTACAGAATATAATGGTATAGTATATAATAGTATAGTATATTAACAGAATAGTAATATGATTATTAGTACTGATTACAGAACAGTTATTATATGATAGTATAGTATATTATATAATACTATGGCGTTAATTAGTATAGTATATAATTGAATAGTATATAATGTTATTGAATTGTAAATTATCATATTATAGAAAAGTATATTATAGAATGATTTAGCATAGATTGAATAGTACAGGTATATAATAGAATAGTACAGATTTCATATTATGGTATATTATGGAATATTATAGTATATTACAGATGTTATATTATAATTATGAGAATAATATTGTATAGTAATTGATAGATATTATAGTATATTACAGAACGTAATAATTAATATATAGTTAAGTGTATTATATAATAACATAGTATATTACATAATAGTATATTATAGAACAGAATAGTATATCACAGAATAGTATATTATAGTATATTACAGCACAGTATGTTATATAATAGTATAGTATATTATAGAATTCAATCGTATATTATATAATAGTACAGTATAGTACATTTTTGAATAGTATAGTATGTTATTGAATAATAAAGTATATTATATTGTAGAAATGTATATTATAGAATAGTATGTTATAGAATGGAATAGCACAAAATAGTATAACATATTATTGAATAGTATAGTATACTATAGAATAGTATATTATATTATTGAATATTATAGTATGATATAGAATAGAATAGCATACATTTACATTTACATTTAAGTCATTTAGCAGACGCTCTTAGCATAGTATACACTATTATATAATAGTATAGTATATTATAGAATAGTATAGTCTATTATTGAATAGTATAGTATATTATAGAAGAGTATAGTATATTATAGAATAGTATAGTATATTATAGAATAGTATATTTTGGAATAGTATATGTTGGAATAGTATAGTGTAGTGTATCATGGAGTGGTATAGAATGCTGTTGTTCATACCCATGACATAATGTTCATAACTGTCTATAGCTGATGTTATAATGCATTGTGTAGCCATTATAAAGGCTTTATGAACGCATGCATAAGGACCACTTACAGCGTTTACTGAATCTTTATTTCTCCGTTTCCCAGCTTTCCCCGAACCCCACGCTCGTCAGGTGGCCTCCATGGTACTTTCTTTTAACAAAGCCTCTATTCAGCCCCCAAAAAGCAAGAGCAGCCGAGTCACTCAAAATGTCAAAACTGCCAAATAGCTGTCAGTCACCAGAACATAATAAGGTCAACAACACAGGGACAACATTATGCTAACTTAAATGTTCTCAAATCTTTCCTTGAGCGGTGAACCATGATATAGGCAAGCAAAGAGTTCTGTTCGTGTCACTTCTACCAACTATGTCACGGTATTGTATTTCAAGACAATGTCATTCATGCTATTAGGTAAATCTCGCCGTATTAGTCATGTGTTGTTTTGCTGAACTTTTAATGATTTCTTTCTCCTTTTTAATTCATCCTAAGAATGATTTGACTTTGTAAAAGTTACAGATRCTACCACCTGCCAGAAAAAAAATCTAATATTTTCCGCCTTACTCTTTAGATGAATAAGTGATGAGTGACTACATGTGTTCTTTCAGAGTGTGAAGCTGAGCTGATGAGATCGGAAGGTGAGAAAGGAACTAACTGACAAAAAGGAACAAACACCGGAACAAAGGAACAAATGTCACATTGTACTGTGACCGGGTGTTAGTCAATTCTGAGACATAACTGAAACTGTCACTATAAGCACTATAGAACTTTTGTTTTCTTGTTCATGAGTAGCGCTCAGTCTTTGATATATATTCAGTGATCAAGACGTAACGATGACTGCTTTCTGAAAATCTGTTTTCAAATAGAGGCCAGCGATAGTTTACAGGATTTTATCAGGACAAGTCGGGGAAAGAATTCCCTTTGGGTCTGTTTTTAGTGATGCCATCTTGTCTTGTCTGCCATCTCTTTTCCACTAAACATCCTCCATCCATATTTGTATGTGTGTAACTCCATTTCATTCCTCCTCCCCCRCCACAACAAACCATTCATCATCCATCAACGAGATCAATGACAAGGCTGCATGTTKTTTTTTTTATATAGACAATTAATTTCATTTTTTTTTCACTTTTAACTGAAAACAACAACCAACGTAGAAGAAAAAAACACATTAATACWAAACACAAATACATAGGGAGATTTTTTCCTGATAAAGGATATGCTATTTCATGGCMATCTATTTTCCCTTTATCTTCCCCATATCATCTTGGAGTCTGTATTATTTTTCTCCAGCCTCTTTGCTAACATGATTTCATACGATGTTGTTTTTATTTACGTCTGCATCTAAACAGAGTGCCATCTCTGTGCCAGCGGACGCCATGCAGGAGGGCAGACAACAACAACCAGCTTGCGGGMACATTGTCTGAGTTCTGTCACTGGAGTCTGGATGCTAGTTTTAGCCTGGCGTTACCCTGCCTGCCCGCCGAGCCTTCGGGCATGTATGGGGATTGGGTTTCACCGACCGGGCACCCCTTGTCAGAGGATTAGCTTGCACACTGATCATCAGCAACACTGGAACTCAAATCCCTCCTCCTCTTTCGCCTCATTCCACGGCACGCTCACATTCTTTTGTACCTAGTTTATTATAGAGAAATACTAATGCACATACTGTGTGGCAGTGGGTCTGCAATTCCTTGTTTCCTTCCTCCCCCTACTCCTTCTCCTCTCTCTCCCCTACTCTCTCTCTCTCTCTCTCTTCTCTCTCTCTTTTCCCTTACTCTCTCTCTCCCCCCTACTCTCTCTCCCCCTACTCTCTCTCTTCCCTACTCTCTCTCCCGCCTACTCTCCCCGTACTCTCTCTCTCCTGCTACTCTCTCTCTCCTCCCTACTCTCTCTCTCTCCCTACGCCTCTCTCCCTATCTCTCCCCTCTCTCTCCCTCTCTCGTCTATCCTCCCGTACGTCTCTCGTCCTTCCTCTTCTTCCGTCCTAGCTCGTGCTCTGTCGCCCTACTCTTCTCTCCCCCTGCTTTTCTCTCTTTCTTCTCTTCTCCCCTACTCTCTTCGCGGCGCCCTACTGCAGTCCCCCTCCCTCTCTCTCTTTTTCTCTTTCTCACATCGGTCTGTCTGTCTCTTCTCTGTCTGTGTGTGGATGAGTGTGAGCACTGTATTTTTTGAGGTAGGGAAGAGGGATTTATGCTAATGCCCTAGACTCGGGGAGACCAGTTTTATCGTTGCCTTTTAGCAGCTCGGTGCACCAGAGAAAAAAACTGCCTGGAAGACGAGCACGTTTACAGGGCTGCATAGCGAACGGCGAGGGGGATAAGAGCAGAAAAGGGGAATCGGAGAGAGAGCTCCGATGCGAGGACACTGGAAGAGAAAGGTAGGGCCGGATAGACTATTGATCCAGTTTTTGGATTTGGCTGAGGGCCAAATTGTTTTCCAGCTGAGAAAGGTTGCTTGTGTACCTTTTTATCTGACGTCGAAAGAGATCACATGACATCTCGAAAGCCATACAGTGATCATTCCGTTCCGATTTCACGGAGGTGTGGAGACGAACTGGAAACTCCATCCTGTTTCCTAATGAATTCCAGATTGTTTCCAGTGTAATACATATGAACAATTGGAGGGAAGGACAGTTATTTCCCCAGGGATTCAAGCTGAGTCCTCATATCTACCGCCGTCCATCCTCCCTCTACTCTGCACTCCGTGTTACCTACTCCGTCCCTGACTAACCCTCTACCTCTCCCCCTTCTACCTCCAATCTACGAACCCCCTCTACCCCCCCTCTAACCCTCGCGCCCGGTCCTACTGTACCCCTCCTATTCGCCGTTCTTATCCTCCCCGAGCCCGCTACCTCGCCTCACATCTCGCACCCTCTTACCTCACCCTCCTACTTCACCTCTCCCAATTACCGCCCACCTTCTGACCATCCGCTCTTACCTCCCCTCTACCTACCCTGCACTATACTCTTGCCACCGCCCTCTACTATCCACTCTTACCTTTGCGCGCGCCGTGCTACTCTCTCCCTTAAACTCTACCCCCTCACTCCACCCTCTACTTCCACCTCTAGTTACCTACCCACTTCTACCTCCACCCGTCTACCTCCCCCTCTACTACACCTCTACGCTTTACCTCGTACCGCCTACCCGCCCCTCGATGCTCCTTCGCTACGACGCGTTACCTCACGCTCGCTCCCCCTCTACAGCTTACACCGCTCTACCTCACCCTTACCGCCCCAGTCTTACTTACCCCCCTCTACCTCCCCTCTCAGCCTACACCGTCTACCTCACCCTCACCTTCCTTCTCACTTCCCTCACCCTCTACCTTCCCCCTCTAGCTAACACCTCTACCTCCACCCTTCTACCTCTCCACCCGTCTACCGCTACCCACTCCCCTCTACCTCCACCCTCTACTCGTGCTGCGTCACGGTTGCGCTACTTCCCCCTCTAGCTACACCTCTACTCCACCCTCTACTTCCCCCTCCTAGCACACCCTCTACTCCACCACTCTACCTCCACCCTCTACCTCCCCCTCTACCTATGCCTGCTCACGCAAGAACACTATTAAACCATTGTGCCTGACACATCGCTGCCCCAATCCCCTCCTTATTGGCGTATCTTCATTATGTCCTTGGCATTGTATAGACTCAATTACCGAGAGCCCGAATTGTAAAGTGCCCAATCCTGTCCATTTCTGATATGAATATCATCCCTCTCTGCCAGTCTGAGACAATTGAGCCGTGCCGCGACACGGGAACAAGGACCCACTGTACCAGGCTTGCCGGCCTATTCACGCCTGGCCTAATTACCCGTGGCCTGTTGGGGCTTCACTCCTGGGAAAGACCAGGCTTCAAGGGGGCCCAAGGCCCAACTCAAATTTTCCATCCATCTCATTCAGGATTCTCGGCATTCTTGTCCCTCAGAAGGGGTAGAGTGGGAAATATTTGCAGAAATGTGTGAACATTATCTATGCATTACCGCTACCCTACCTACCTATCCTAACCTATCCGCCTACCAACATGTAGCAAATTACGCTTGAACTAAACCTGTACCGCCCGCAACATTGACTCGGTACCGTACACGCCCTGTTAGTATAGAGGCCCTTGTTACTTTTATTTTATTTGATTTACTTTTCATTAAAATGTTTTACTTGAGGCTTATTTAGTAAAAAATGTCCTTAACTCTACCTCTTAAAAACTGCATTGTTGGTTCAGGACTTGTAAGTAAGCATTTCACGCGTAAGGTCTACACACCTGTTGTATTCGGCCATGTGACAAATACAATTTGAATTTCAATTTGATCAGTACGTTGATATTATTGGGTGAATGCAGTTCACACGAGAGAGATACAGTTCGATACATAATTTTTATCATTATATATTTTTAAGAACTTATATTAACTAGGTAAGTCAGTTAAGAACACATTTTCATTTTCAATGACAGCCTAGGAACATGTGGGTTAACTGTTAACTCTAACTTGTTCAGGGGCAGAACGACAGATGTTTTACTGTCAGCTCGGGGGATTCGATCTAGCAACCTTCCGGTTACTAGTCCAACGCTCTAACCACTAGGCTACCTGCCGTCCCTACACTCTAACCACTAGGTTCCTGCCGCCCCTCCACTCTAACCACTAGGCTACCTGCCGCCCCTCCACTCTAACCACTAGGCTACTGCCGCCCCTCCACTCTAACCACTAGGCTACCTGCCGCCCCTCCACTCTAACCACTAGGCTACCTGCCGCCCTCCACTCTAACCATTAGGCTACTGCCGCCCCTCCACTCTAACCACTAGGCTACTTGCCGCCCCTCCACTCTAACCACTAGGCTACCTGCCCCCCCCCACTCTAACCACTAGGCTACCTGCCGCCCTCCACTCTAACCACTAGGCTCCTGCCGCCCTCCACTCTAACCACTAGGCTACTGCCGCCTCCACTCTAACCATAGGACCTACCCTGCCGCCCCTCCACTCTAACCACTAGGCTACCTGCCGCCCCTCCACTCTAACCACTAGGCTACCTGCCGCCCCTCCACTCTAACACACTAGGCCTACCTGCCGCCCTGCGCACTTCTAACCACTAGGCTACCTGCCGCCCCTTCACTCTAACCACTAGGCTACCTGCCGCCCCTCCACTCTAACCACTAGGCTACCTGCCGCCCCTCCACTCTAACCACTAGGCTACCTGCCGTCCCACCACTCTAACCACTAGGCTACCTGCCGCCCCTCCACTCTAACCACTAGGTACCTCCAGCCCCTCCACTCTAACCACTAGGCTACCCTGCCGCCCCCACATAATATAAGTGTTATTACACCCCGAATCCTCTGAGGTCAGTAATTGACACGACTCTAAGCCATTCCTCTAACCACACATTTATGATGGTTGAAACTTGATAGAAGTTACAGATCACTTCGTGGGAGGCCTGACTCAGACTATTTACAGCTTTACACAGTCGCTAGTGTTTGTTGTCTGGCACCATTAACTTCACCGTCGTCGAAGGCCTTCACTGTGAACTCCCAAACAGATTAGCAATGGCTTGTGGGACACCAGCGCAAACACAAATAATCCCCCATAAACCAAACATCATAAAGATAGCAACCAAGGACTTGGTTTTTAAGACTAGCCAGAACTTGGGAGAGAAAGCATCGACTGTTGACAGTTTAAGTTTTGCTTTGTGTCCAGTGTTGAGAATTACAACTACAACAGAAACCTCATTCGGACTCTCAAATTCCTCTGTCAAACAATGCACACAACTCTATGCGAATGAATGATTTGGATAAATACGCCTTTTAGGTCTTGAGGGATGTGCAAATTGGAAAAAGCATTTGAAGTTGTTTTTTTCAATTCTTTCCCTTTTACATTTGGAGCCACGACTTTCCATTCAAAAGGACTGTGAAAAGTTTTACATTTGAAGCCACGACTTTCCATTCAAAAGGACTGTGAAAAGTTTTTTGCACTGTACCCATTGAATGTTTTTTGAACTGCTGTGTCACGTTCTGACCTTATGTTCCTTTGTTATATCTTTATTTTAGTTTGGTCAGGGCGTGAGTTGGTTTGGGCATTCTATGTTGCGTTTCGTTCTCCTTTGTTATTTTGTTTAGTTTGTACGTTAGGTAGAGGTGTTGGTGTTCTGGACCTGGCACCCTGTGTTTTGGGTGGTCCATGTTATTTATTCCGCGCCCTGTGTTGTGGGCTCGTTGTTTTATGCCGCATTAAAGTGCACCTTTTCCCTGTGGAACTCTCTGCGCCTGATTCCTTCCTCACCCGCCTAGTCCCTCGTGACACGCTGATACGTTTCCCGCCGTTTATTCAAGTAACAGAAGAGTGTTTATAGAAGCACTTACAAGAAAATGTATCTGGCTATGAGGAACTGTAAGTAACCATCCTGCCCTCCGGGACGTCTACAGCGCCCGGTGACTCGGGAAGGCCAAGATGATTATCAAGGACCTCAGCCACCTGAGCAACGGCCTCTTTACCCCGCTACCATTTTACCCCGCTACCATTTTACCCCGCTACCATTTTACCCCGCTACCATTTTACCCCGCTACCATTTTACCCCGCTACCATTTAGGAGACAGTACAGGTGCTTCAAAGCTGGGACCCGAGAGACTAAACAACCGCTTCTATCTGAAGGCCATCAAACTGTTACGTAGCCATCACTATCCGGCCTCCTCCCAGTACGCTTCCCTGAACTTAGTCACTGTCACTAGCCGACTACCACCCGGTTACTCAACCCTGCAGCATAGAGGCTGCTTCCCTATGGACATATACATGGAACACTGGCCACTTTAATAATGTTTTCATACTGTTTTACCCATTTAATATGAACAGTGCATTTGGAAAGTATTCAGACCCTATCCCTTGTTCTACATTCTGTTACGTTACAGCCATATTCTAAAATGGACAACAACAAAACAATTATCATCAATGTACACACAATACCYCATAATGACAGCGAAAACAAGTTTTTAGACATTTTTGCAAATGTATTAAAAATAAAAAACAGAAATACCTTATTTACATAAGCATTCAGACCCTTTGCTATGAGACTCGAAATTGAGCTCGGGTGAATACTGTTTCCATTGACCGTCCTTGAGATGTTTCTACAAGTTGATTRGAGTCCACCTGTGGTAAATTCAATTGATTGGACAACATTTGTTAAGACACACACCTGTCTATATAAGGTCCCACAGTCGACAGTGCATGTCAGAGCAAAAAACCACCTGAGCTCAATTTCTGAATACTTATGTAAATAATAAATATGCACAACTGATTGATGAGGAATGTTTTTTATTTGAATTCATGTTAGAATAAGGCTCTAACGTAACAAAATGTGGAAAAAGTCAAGGGGTCTGAATACTTTCCGAATGCACTGTATGTATATATACATAGTAAACATAAAGAAGGGCCCTAGAAACCCAAGCATTTCACTAAACCTGCAATAGCATCTGATMAAATTWGATTTKATTTGAATTAAAACKAATCTCTGCTCTATTACCATGTTATATAACGTGATATAAAATAGCAGAGCAGCAAACTGTACACCAGGGCCACAGAACAGATGTTTAGGTCTGTGACTGTGACCTCAATGTCCCTGGGACTATTAGCAGGTTAGTTTGGGGTACCAGAGAGAGGGGTTATGGGGGCACAATGACTCTTTCTTCACTCCTCCTGATCCTATCACTCCATTCCTGCCTGTAGAGATGAAAGACCATCTGTAATTGGAGGGAGGAGGGGAGGAAAAGGGGGGAATGTGGAAATAATGAAAGTATTTTTAAAAGAAGGGAGAGAGTGAGTGTTAGGAAGAGTGAGAGAGAAAAGACTTAGATTCCTTTATTGAATGAAAACAGTGGTTTGGGGTTATCCCCCCACAGTATCAGTCCAATCAAAGTGAAGTTTGATTGACAATGTCGCAACACAAGATCCATAGGTTGATATAACTCACCATTGTGGGGGGGGGGGGGGGGAGGGCACTTTGTTCCTTATTGCAGAGGCTTGGCAGCCATTACTGTAACGACCTTTTGTCCTTCATGAGCTGCAGGAGACTGACCTGCCTTTCAGTCTGTCATCGGTATCGTAGCAATCCCACGCAGGGCCATTCCTGGTCTGGGAACACCGTTTGGAACGGAGTACATGGTATTGAAGCATTAACCACCACACACACACGTCTCTGAAACACACACACACACACAGCACACACACACAACACACACACACACACACACACACCACACACACACCACACACCACACACACACACACACACACACACACACACACACACACACACACACACACACACACACACACACACACACCACACATAGTGCGCACACGTATGCTGACAAGCATTGATTCACACACACTAAGACCTCTGGTTCCTCAAGTACCTACCCAGCAAACGGGACATTTTGAGGACAATCGGCGACATTTCCATTAGGTCCCTTTAAGGGTTTCTGAGCAACCTTATCCCACTAACATTCTGAACATTGAACATTGCGCAATGGTCATAAGGGAACGATCTCTGGTGGGGCCTTTGTCTAGTTCTTTGTATGTTCCCAGGAAGATGCTGAGGACCATGTCAGGACCCTTTTTAGGACATTCTTAGGAATTACATTTTACTACTCCTTAGGACTTCTCATGATGGTTCCAAAGGAACGTTCTCTGGGGGACCTTTTTACAGTTCCTGGTTTGACCCAAGAAAGTTTTTTGAGACGTTGTGTCATGGTCCCCTGAAGGTCACTTGAACGTTGTGTTATGGTCCCCTGAAGGTCACCTGAACATTCTTGAGACGTTGTGTCATGGTCCCCTGAAGGTCACCTGAACATTGTCTCATGGTCTCCTGAAGGTCACCTCAACGTTGTGTTATGGTCTCCTGAAGGTCATCTGAACGTTATGTTATAGATCCCTGAAGGTCATCTGAATGTTCTTGGGACCTTGTTTCATTGTCCACTGGAGGTTTTGTCTACTTTGACCCTGGGATGTTTTTATGACATTCTTGAGAGGTTGTGTCATGGTCCCCTGAAGGTTTATGTCACATGATGGTCCCAGATGTCCCAAACTATTATAAGCAAATTAAATGTTATAAGGGTTTTAAAACCTGTTTGGGATAGGGGGCAGTATTTTCACATTCGGATGAAAAGCGTGCCCAGAGTAAACTGCCTGCTACTCAGGCCCAGAAGCTAATATATGCATATTATTAGTATATTTTGATAGAAAACACTCTGAAGTTTCTAAAACTGTTTGATTGATGTCTGTGAGTATAATAGAACTCATATGGCAGGCGAAAACCTGAGAAAAATCCAACCAGGAAGTGGGAAATCTGAGGTTTGTAGGTTTTCAAGCCTTTGCCTATCCAATATACAGTGTAAATGGGGTCATATTGCACTTCCTACGGCTTCCACTAGATGTCAACAGTCTTTAGAACCTTGTTTCAGGCTTCTACTATGAAGGGGGAGCGAATAAGAGCTGTTTGACTAAGGGGTCTGGCAGAATGCCATGAGCTAAGTCACGCGCCGGCCGTGAGAGCGAGCTGCGTTCCTTTTCATTTCTAAAGACAAAGGAATTGTCCGGTTGAAACATTATTGAAGATTTAAGATAAAAACATCCTAAAGATTGATTCTATACATCGTTTGACATGTTTCTACGAACTGTAATATAACTTTTTTTACTTTTCGTCTGGACCTAGTGCTCGCGCGTCATGAATTTGGATTTGTGACCTAAACGCGCGAACAAAAAGGAGGAATTTGAAAATAAATTATGGACTTTATCGAACAAAACAAACATTTATTGTGGAACTGGGATTCCTGAGAGTGCATTCTGATGAAGATCATCAAAGGTAAGTGAATATTTATAATGCTATTTCTGACTTCTGTTGACTCCACAACATGGCAGGTATCTGTATGGCTTGTTTTGGTCTCTGAGCGCCGTACTCAGATTATAGCATGGTGTGCTTTTTCCGTAAAGTTTTTTTGAAATCTGACACAGCGGTTGCATTAAAAGCACTGTGCGGGTGACCCTAGTATTGCCAAATGACAAAGAGCTGTGACTGGTGCAGTGGTTCACCAATCAGGGCCTGGATGATCATATGTAATGAAGCTAGGGTGTTTGTGCCCTAGATAATTAAAACAACAAACAAAACAATTGGGTGTGAATGTTTCTTTGAGAACATTAAGTGAACTAGACAAAAACCTCCAGGGGACCCATGACATTACATCCCAAGAACCTTCAAGGGACCATGACACAACATTCCAAGAACCTTCAAGGGACCATGACACAACATCCCAAGAACCTTCAAGGGACCATGACACAACATTCCAAGAACCTTCAAGGGACTATGACACAACATTCCAAGAACCTTCAAGGGACCATGACACAACATTCCAAGAACCTTCAAGGGACCCATGACAAATTCCAAGAACTTCAAGGGACCATGACACAACATTCCAAGACCTTCAAGGGACCAGACCTGACTACAACATTCCAAGAATTCAAAGGACCATGACACAACATTCCAAGAACCTTCAAGGGACCATGACACAACATTCCAAGAAACCTTCAAGGGACCATGAACAACATTCCAAGCAACTTCAAGGGACCCATGACACAACATTCCAGAACCTTCAAGGGACCATGACACAACTTCCCATAGAGAAATCTCTAAAAAAAATCATCCCCAGGACAAACTGTGAAAGACCAAAAAACTCCCATTGGCACAATGACAGAATGTCCCAAGAATGTCCTCGGGGGAAGTCTCCATGGACAACTGGGAATTACACAACATCTCAAGGGGGCCATGACACAACGTCCAGGTGACATTTAGACGACCATTTCATGACGTCCCGGGACATCCTGGCAACTCATCATTGTTTGCAGGGTAGACTGTGTAAGATGTTGGGGGAGAAGAGGGGGTGCTAAGCTGACTTATGGAATTGTTTTAAGGGGTGCTAAGCTGACTTATGGAATTGTTTTAAGGGGGTGCTAAACTGATTTATGGAATTGTTTTAAGGGGGTCATACGATGGATCATTTAGCTATTTGATTTAGAATTTTAGGAGCCATTTAGGTATCAAAAAATTATACAAACAAAATATTTGATAACATTTTGATTTTGGCCTTTACCTACTAAAGTCCCTAGAAACACATTGAATAAAACTTTTATCATTGGTAAAAAAGGATAGTCAAAAAAGGAATCATAACAAACAAGGATTTGAAGTCTGTCCTAAACAGGAAATATATACAGTACACTGGACTGGACTTCCCGCACCTTGTGGTTCCACGTCGGTGGAGTGCCCTGTGAGTGTCCGCCAGCCCATCAATCGGTCTTCCTGAATCATTATCCTCATGTTTTGGGGCGTAGATGTGGACATCCTCTAGGTTCTGGAGAGGGAACCCGCTCCAGCCACCTGCCCTCCGGAGAAGGAGACGTGGGCCTGATTCCTTCCTTAGGCTGAATACCACAGAATTCATTGTGACACTCCTCCACCTGGCTGACTCCCTACCAGTGTGCTCTGGGTTATCAGCCGGCCCTGGCTCCGTGGACTCCAAGTCAGGCCGAAGCTCCCGCGGTGGACGAGTGGTTCAGGCGTGCAGAAGAGGTRTGGAACGATCCCGTGAGACTCCAGCGCGTCGTCTGCCGCCAGACGGAGCAGGCAGATCGGCACCGCAGTGAGGCTCCAGTGTTCCATCCTGGTGATCGCGTCTTGCTCCCCATCCAGGAACCTCCCGCTCCGCCTGCCTTATAAGAAGCCGAGTCTCCAGTTTGTGGGGCCGTTCAAGGTCGTCCGGATGTTCAACAAGGTAACTTACAGACTACAACTCCCCACTATCTACCAGATTTCACCATCTTTTCATGTTTCCCTCCTCAGGCCGGTGGTTCCTGGTCCCCCTGGCTGATGCCGTCCCCCACGACACCCCTCTGCCTCCCTTGGACATCGAGGGGAGCTACGCCTATACCGTCAGATCACTGCTGGACTCCCGACATTGTGAGGGTCGGCTCCAGTACCTGGTGGACTGGGAGCGGTACGGTCCAGAGGAGCGGTGCCGAGTTCCGGTGGACGACATTCTAGACACCAACATCATCTGAGAATTCCACCTTTGCCGTCCTCCTGGCCGGCGTCCTCCTGGCCGCCGTCTTCCTGCGGCTGAAGCCACTCAACGGAGGGGGTACTGTCACGTCTACTCCCACTCTCCGGCGCTCGACATCGCCGGTCTACTAACCACCATTCCTGGCATCCCATCATTATGCACACCTGGCAACCCTCATTACGCACACCTGGCAACCCATCACTGCACTGATTACTCCCCCTTTATCTGGCACTCCCTAGCATCACTCTTCAGAGAGTTTTGGTTATGTTCCTTGTCAGACGTTTGTCTTGTATCGTTCTACGTTCATTATTATTAAACTCACTAACTGCACCTGCTTCCTGACTCCCTGCGTCGATGTTACACACACACACACACACTGGACAATAACCACACACTCACACACATTTACACTCACAAGTAAGGACCGGTATGTAAGCATTTCACTGCTAGTCTACACCAGTTGTTTATGTACGTGACAAATAACATTTGATTTGATTTAATTTCAAGTAAGCTTCATGGCTTTAAAACCTACTATACGTGAATATATTCAAAATCAAGATATTGATATGTTCTTTTTTTCTACAAGTATTTGAGGAACACAGTCAAACCCTGCCTGGGAACCAAGCATGAACATATAAACATGTCCTCTGGAACATATTCAAATGTCTCCATTTGATTTCAACATTTCATTGTTGTTCCAGTCAAGTAGCCAACAGTGGATTAAACCKCATTGAAGATTTATCCATCCTTCCTGCTCGAGGAGGATGTATATTCTCCTCCTCTCCCTCCTCCTCTCTATAACAGGACCTTCTCCTCCACACTACAAAGGGTCTGTCTCCTCCTCTCTCTACTCCACACTACAAAGGGACTGTCCCCTCTTCTCTCTACTCCTCTCTATAAAGGGACTGTCTCCTCCTCTCTCAACTCCACACTATAAAGGGACCGTCAACCATTACCCCTGGAATTTCAGGTAGTAACTTGAGCGGCTATCTCTTTTTCTAATCTCTGTTTTCCTTGTACTGGCTTCATAAAATCGTGCAATAAAATTGCTTTTAACCCCTGTTCCAAGTGCTACACCGGGGCCATAAATATTCAATATAGAGTGCATCAAAGGCGGCAGGAGCCGACAAAGAGAGACAGAGGGAGGGTGGAAGGGTTAGAGAGAGAAAGGGGGGAGAAGAGAGAGAGGGAGAGAGGGGAGAGGAGGGAGAGAGATGGAGAGATGGAGAGAGAGACAGGGAGAGGGGGAGTGGAGAGAGAGAGAGAGACAGAGAGGGAAGAGGGAGTGGAGAGAGAGAGAGAAGAGAAAGTGGTGTTGGGGGAAAAACATATACAGATTATAAAATCCATGTACACAAACAAGAAGTGTGCGGATAAAGTTGGCAAAAAACGCACACATTTCTTTCCACAGGGCCGTGGGGTGAGACAGGGATGCAGCTTAAGCCCCACGCTTTTCAACATACAGTACCAATCAAAAGTTTGGACACACCCACTCATTCAAGGGTTTTCTTTATTTTTACTGTTTTCTACATTGACTGACCTTCATGTCTTAAAGTAATAATGGACTGTCGTTTCTCTTTTCTTATTTGAGATGTTCTTGCCATAATATGGCCTTGGTCTTTTACTGTATATATCAACGAATTCGCGAGGGGCCTAGAACAGTCTGCAGCACTCGGCCTCAACCTACTAGAATCTGAAGTCAAATATCTACTGTTTGCTGATGATCTGGTGCTTCTGTCACCAACCAAGGAGGACCTACAGCAGCACCTAGATCTTCTGCACAGATTCTGTAAGACCTGGGCCCTGACAGTAAATCTCAGTCTGACAAAAATAATGGTGTTATCAAAAAAGGTCTAGTTGCCAGGACCACAAATAAAAATTCCATCTCGACACCGTTGCCCTAGATCTCATAAAAAACTATACAGTTGAAGTCGGAATATTACATACACCTTTGCCAAATACATTTAAACTTTTCACAATTCCTGACATTTAATCCTAGTAAAAATGTCCTGTCTAGGTCAGTTAGGATCACCAATTTATTTTAAGAATATGAAATGTCAGAATAATAGTRGAGAGAATGATTCATTTATTTCAGCTTTTATTTCTTTCATCACATTCCCAGTGGGTCAGAAGTTTACATACACTCAATTACTATTTTGTAGCATTGCCTTTAAAAGGTTTAACTTGGGTCAAACGTTTAGTGTACAGCAGAGTCTCACAACTCAATCGCTGGTTGAAAACTGTTTTCTGCCCCTCCCAAAAGATAGAATTTGTAGATAATTGGCTCTCTTTCTGGGACTCACCCACAAACAGGACCAAGCCTGGCCTGCTGAGGAGTGACGGACTCCATCCTAGCTGAAGGGGTGCTCTCATCTTATCTACCAACATAGACAGGGCTCTAACTCCTTTAGCTCCACAATGAAATAGGGTGCAGGCCAGGCAGCAGGCTTTTAGCCAGCCTGCCAGCTTAGTGGAGTCTGCCACTAGCACAGTCAGTGTAGTCA
Organism: Salvelinus sp. IW2-2015; assembly: GCF_002910315.2. Taxonomy (NCBI): domain Eukaryota; kingdom Metazoa; phylum Chordata; class Actinopteri; order Salmoniformes; family Salmonidae; genus Salvelinus; species Salvelinus sp. IW2-2015. Next base: position 284,710 of record NW_019942828.1, read on the forward strand.
GCTCAGCTATCCCCATTGAGACCGTGTCTGTGCCTCGAMCTAGGTTGGGCAAACTAAACAWKGCGGTGTTCGCCTTAGCAATCTCACTAGGATAAAGACCTCTTCCATTCCTGCCATTATTGAAAGAGATCGTGATACCTCACATCTCAAATGTGAGGGCTACTTAATGTTAGATCCCTCACTTCCAAGGCAGTCAAAGTCAATGTGATGTGATTGGCCTGACTGAAACATGGCTTAAGCCTGATGAATTTACTGTGTTAAATGAGGCCTCACCTCCTGGTTACACTAGTGACCATATCCTCCGTGCATCCCTCAAAGGCGGAGGTGTTGCTAACATTTACAAAGGCAAACCCCAAAAAATAAGTTTTCGTCTTTTGAGCTTCTAGTCATGAAATCTATGCAGCCTACTCAATCACTTTTTATAGCTACTGTTTACAGGCCTCCTGGGCCATATACAGCATTCCTCACTGAGTTCCCTGAATTCCTATCGGACCTTGTAGTCATAGCAGATAATATAAAACATTTTGGTGATTTTAATATTCACATGGAAAAGTCCACAGACCCACTCCAAAAGGCTTTCGGAGCCATCATCGACTCAGTGGGTTTTGTCCAACATGTCTCTGGACCTACTCACTGTCACAGTCATACTCTGGACCTAGTTTTGTCCCATGGAATAAATGTTGTGGCTCTTAAAAACTTCTCTAGGGTAGGGGGCAGCATTCGGAATTTTGGATGAAANCATACTCTGGACCTAGTTTTGTCCCATGGAATAAATGTTGTGGCTCTTAAAAACTTCTCTAGGGTAGGGGGCAGCATTCGGAATTTTGGATGAAATGCATGCCCAAATTAAACTGCCTGCTTCTCGGGCTCAGAAGATATGATATGCATATAACTGGTAGATTTGGATAGAACACAATCTAAAGTATCCAGAACTGTTAAAATAGTGTCTGTGAGTATAACAGAACTGATTTGGCAGGTGAAACCTGAGAAAAATCCATTCAGGATTTTGTAGGGGGTTTTGTAGTTTTCTATTCAATGCCATTACAGTATCCATTGACTTAGGACTCAAAATGCAGTTTCTATACCTTCCACTAGATGTCAACAGTCTTTCGAAATTGTACAACATTTATTGAGTAAATGAATGTCTGCTGAGTGCAACCATATGAAGATCATGAAAGGTAAGGGATTAATTGTATCTCTATTTCTGACTTGTCTAACTCTTCTACTTGGCTGGTTACTGTTTGTAATGATTTGTCTGCTGGGCTATGTTCTCAAATAATCGTACGGTATGCTTTCGCCGTAAAGCATTTTTAAAATCTGACACCGTGGTTGGATTCACAAGAAGTTAATTTTTAAACCTATGTAAAATATGTTTTGTTTTCTGAAATTTTATAATGAATATTTCTGTATTTGAATTTGGCGTCCAGAAGTTTCACTGGCTGTTGAAGAGGTGGTACGCTAACGTCTCACGTACCCAAGAGAGGTTAATGTTTTTCCTCATAATCCTGGACTATCGGACCACCATTTTATTACGTTTGCAATCGCAACAAATAATCTGCTCAGACCCCAAACAAGGAGCATCAAACGTCGTGCTATAAATTCTCAGACAACACAAAGATTCCTTGATGCCCTTCCAGACTCCCTCTGCTTACCCAAGGACGTCAGAGGACAAAAATCTGTTAATAACCACCTAACTGAGGAACTCAATTTAACCTTGCACAATACCCTAGATGCAGTTGCACCCCTAAAAACTAAAAACATTTGTCATAAGAAACTAGCTCCCTGGTATAGAGAAAATACCCGAGCTCTGAAGCAAGCTTCCAGAAAACTGGAACGGAAATGGTGCCACACCAAACTGGAAGTCTTCCGACTAGCTTGGAAAGACAGTAACCGTGCAGTATCGAAGAGCCTCACTGCTGCTCGATCATCCTATTTTTCGAACTTAATTGAGGAAAATAAGAAAATCAGAAATATATTTTGATACTGTCGCAAAGCTAACTAAAAAGCAGCATTCCCCAAGTGAGGATGGCTTTCATTCAGCAGTAATAATTCATGAACTTCTTTGAGGAAAAGATCATGATCAGTAGACACAAATTACGGACTCCTCTTTAAATCTGCGTATTCCTCCAAAGCTCAGTTGTCCTGAGTCTGCACACACTCTGCCAGGACTAGGATCAAGAGAGACACTCAAGTGTTTTAGTACTATATCTCTTGACACAATGATGAAAATAATCATGGCCTCTAAACCTTCAAGCTGCATACTGGACCCTATCCAACTAATCTACTGAAAGAGCTGCTCCTGTGCTTGCGCCCTCCTATGTTAACATAATATTGGCTCTCTATCCACAAGATGTGTACCAAACTCACTAAAGTGGCAGTAATAAGCCCTCTTAAAAAGCCAAACCTTGACCCAGAAAATATAAAAATCTATCGGCCTATATCGAATCTTCCATTCCTCTCAAAAAAATTGAAAAAGCTGTTGCGCACCAACTCACTTCCTTCCTGAAGACAAACAATGTATACAAAATGCTGGTGGAAATGATTAATGGCGTCAGACCGGAGTCTCTGCATCTGTCCTCTGTCTCCTAGACCTTATGATACCATCGATCACAAATTCTTTTGGAGAGATTGGAAACCCAAATTGGTCTACAGCGGCAAGTTTCTGGCCTGGTTTAGATCTTACTGTCGGAAAGATATCAGTTTGTCTCTGTGAATGGTTTGTCCTCTGACAAATCAACTTGTAATTTTCGGTGATCCTCAAGTGTTCGTTTTAGGACCACTATTGTTTTCACATATATTTTACCTCTTGGGGATGTCATTCGAAACATAATGTTAACTTTCACTGCTATGGCGGATACACACCGCTGTACATTTCAATGAAACATGGTGAAGCCCCAAAATTGCCCTCGCTAGAAGCCTGTGTTCAGACATAAGGAAGTGGATGGCTGCAAACTTTCTACTTTTAAACTCGGACAAAACAGAGATGCTGTTCTAGGTCCCAAGAAACAAAGAGATTTCTGTTGAATCTGACAATTCCTATTGATGGTTGTAAAGTCGTCTCAAATAAAACTGTGAAGGACCTCGGCGTTACTCTGGACCCTGATCTCTCTTTTGACAAACATATCAAGACTTTTCAAGGAAAAGCTTTTTTCCATCTACGTAACATTGCAAAAATCTGAAACTTTCTGTCCAAAAATGATGCAGAAAATTTATCATGCCTTTGTTACTTCTAGGTTAGACTACTGCAATGCTCTACTTTCGGCTCCCCGGATAAAGCATTAATAACTTCAATTGTGCTAAATACGGCTGCTAGAATCCTGACTAGAACCAAAACATTTGATCATATTACTCAGTGCTAGCCTCCCTACACTGGCTTCCTGTTAAGGCAAGGGCTGATTTCAAGGTTTTACTGCTAACCTACAAAAGCATTACATGGGCTTGCTCTCCTACTTATCTTTTCTGATTTGGTCCTGCGTACATACCTACACGTACGCTACGGTCACAAGACACAGGCCTCCTAATTGTCCCTATAATTCTAAGCAAACAGCTGGAGGCAGGGCTTTCTCCTATAGAGCTCCATTTTTATGGAATGGTCTGCCTACCCATGTGAGAGACCCACACTCAACTCTTAAGTCTTTACTGAAGACTCATCTCTTCCGTGGGTATATGATTGGTGTAGTCTGGCCCAAGAGTGTGAAGGTGAACAGAAGGCTCTGGAGCAACGAACCGCCCTTGCTGTCTCTGCCTGCCGGTTCCCTCTCTCCACTGGGATTCTCTGCCTCTAACCCTATTACAGGGGCTGAGTCACTGCTTACTGGTGCTCTTTCAGCCGTCCCTAGGAGGGTGTATCACTTGAGTGGGTGAGTCATGACGTGATCTTCCTGTCTGGGTTGAACGCCCCCCTGGGTTGTGCCGTGGCGGAGATCTTTGTGGGCTATACTCGGCCTTGTCTCAGGATGGTAAGTTGGTGGTTTAGATATCCCTCTAGTGGTGTGGGGGCTGTGCTTTGGCAAAGTGGTGTGGGTTAATCCTTCCTGTTTGGCCCTGTCCGGGGATATCATCGGATGGGCCACAGTGTCTCCTGACCCCTCCTGTCTAACCCATTATTTATGCTGGCGGTAGTTTATGGTCGTGGGGCTAGGGTCAGTTTGTTATATCTGGAGTACTTCTCCTGTCTTATCTGGTGTTCTGTGTGAATTTAAGTATGCTCTCTCTAATTCTCTTCTTCTCTCTTTCTTTCTCTCTCTCGAGGACCTGAGCCCTAGGACAATGTCTCAGGACAACCTGGCATGATTGACTCATGCTGTCAGTCCACTTGGCCGTGCTGTGCTCGTTCACCTGTTTTGCTGTGCTATGGAGCCCTGACCTGTTCACGGACGTGCTACCTGTCCCAGACCTGCTGTTTTCAACTCTCTAGAGACAGCAGGACGGAAGAGATACTCTTAATGATGGCTATGAAAAGCCAACTGACATTTAGTCCTGAGGTGCTGCCTGCTGCACCCTCGACATCTACTGTGATTATTATTAATTTGACCTGCTGGTCATTTATGAACATTTGAACATCCTGGCCATTGTCTGTTAATCTCCACCCGAACCGCAGAAGAGGACTGGCCACCCTCATAGCCTGGTTCCTCTCTAGGTTTCTTCCTAGGTTTGAACTTCTAGGGAGTTTTTCCTTCCACCGTGCTTCTACACCTGCATTGCTTGCTGTTTGGGGTTTAAGCTGGGTTTCTGTACAGCACTTTGAGATATAGCTGATGTAAGAAGGGCTATATAAATAAATTTGATTTCATTTGATTTGATTACCTTTCCACAAGCTTCCCACAATAAGTTGGGTGAATTTGGCCCATTCCCTCTGACAGAGCTGGTGTAACTGACAGAGCTGAGTCAAGTTTCTAGGCTCCTTGCTCGCACACGCTTTTTCAGTTCTGCACAACATTTTCTAGAGATTGAGGTCAGGCGCTTTGTATGGCCACTCCAATACCTTTACTTGTTGTCTTTAAGACATTTTGCCACAACTTTGAAAGTATGGTTGGGTCATTGGTCCATTTGAAACCCATTAGCGACCAAGTTTTAACTTCCTGACTGATGTCTTGAGATGTTGCTTCAATATATCCAATCATTTTCCTCCGCATGATGCCATCTATTTTGTGAAGTGCGCCGTCCTCCTGCAGCAAAGCACCCCCACAACATGAGCTGCCACCCCGTGCTTTACGGTTGGGATGGTGTTCTTCGCTTGCAAGCCTCCCTTTTCCTCCAAACATAACAATGGGCATTATGGCCAAAAGTTATATTTTCTTTTATAGAGCAAGGACATTTCTCCAAAAAAGTACGATCTTTGTCCCATGTGCAGTTGCAAACCGTAGTCTGGCTATTTCATGGCGGTTTTGGAGCAGTGGCTTCTTCTTGCGTTGCGGCTTTCTGGTTATGACGATATAAGACTCGTTTTACTGTGGATATAGATACTTTGTACCTGTTTCCTCCAGCATATTCACCAGGTCCTTTGCTGTGTTCGGGATTGATTGCACTTTTCGCACCAAAGTACGTTCATCACTAGGAGACAGAACGCATCTTGCTTCCTGAGCGGTATGGCGTGCGTGTCACATGGTTTTATACTTGCGTCCTAATTTTTTTACAAATTAACGGGACCTTCAGGCATTTGGAAATTGCTCCCTGTATACTCCTCTGAAGGAAGGAGGTGCAGGAATCAGGGAGCAGAGAGCAAGGAAGTCCCAGTGGCACAATAGTTTATTCCGAAGTCACAACTCAAACAACACAATGGGGGGAATACGCCCAAACGAGGTCGCACAACCAAGGGAAATAAAACGCTACCGCACACGGGAGGAGAAACCCTACTGCTACAACTCATACCCCAAAAGGTACAAACATTGACTGCCTGTGAACAGAAAACCCTGCCTGTGTGCAGACACGCACACCCTAACAAAGTAACACACAGTAAAACAATGACGCACAAAGACTAGCAGCCAGCGGAGGTAAATAAACCCAGCCGAAATCACTAATAGTACACAGGTGTAAAAATACAGACAGACCACAACCGAAAGGAAAAGGATCGTGGCAGCTAGTAGGCCGGCGAGACGACCGCAGCGCACCGCCCGAACAGGGAGAGGAGCCACCTTCGGGAGAAGTCGTGACACTCCCAAGGATGAACCAGACTTGTGGAGGTCTACAATTTTTTTTCATGATGTCTTGGCTGATTTCTTTTGATTTTCCCATGATGTCAAGCAAAGAGGCACTGAGTTTGAAGGTAGGCCTTGAAATACATCCACAGGTACACATCCAATTGACTCAAATGATGTCAATTAGCCTATAAGAAGCTTCTAAAGCCATAAGATAATTTTCTGGAATTTTCCGAACCTTTCAAAGGCATAGTCAACTTAGTGTATGTAAACTTCTGATCCACTGGAATTGTGATAAAATTWATTATTTGTGAAATTATCTGTCTGTAAACAATTGTTGGAAAAATGACTTGTGTCATGCACAAAGTAGATATCCTAACCGACTTGCCAAAGCTATAGTTTGTTAACAAGAAATTTGTGGAGTGGTTGAAAAAACGAGTTTTAATGACTCCAACCTAAGTTTATGCAAACATCCAACTTCAACTGTACATCCTCGGCCTAAACTTTTAATAATTTGTTCTTAACTGACTCTGAATAAAGGTAAAAAAAAAAAAAGGTTTAAACATCAGCGCCACAGGTAACTTCCACAAAGCTGTGACCGATCTGAGAGACAAGGCAAGAAGGGCATTCTATTCCATCATTAAAGAACATCAAATTCGACATATAAATAAGAATCTGGCTCAAAAAAATTGAATCAGCTATAGAACCAATTGCCCTTCGTGGTTGTGAGGTCTGGGGTCTGCTCACCAACCAAGAATTCACAAAATGGGACAAACACCAAATTGAGACTCCGCATGAAGAATTCTGCTAAAATATCCCCTGTGTACAACGTAAAAAAAACTAATATTGCATGCAGAGCAGAATTAGGCCAATACCCATTAATTATCAAAATCCAGAAATGAGACATTTTACAACCACCTAAAAGGAAGCCTTCCATAACAAAGCCATCACCTACAGAGAGATGAACCTGTAGAAAAGCCACCTTAGCAAGCTGGTCCTGGGGCTCTGTTCACAAACACAAACAGACTCCAATACCCCAGGACAGCAACACAATTAGACCCAACCATCTCATGAGAAACCAAAAATATATTTACTGACACAACTGGAAAGAATTAACCAAAAATCTGAGCTAGCTAGAATGCTATTTGGCCCTAAACAGAGAGTACACAGTGGCCGAATACCTGACACACTGTGGACTGTACCCAAACTTAAGGAAAGCTTTGATTAAGTACAGACTCAGTGAGCAATAGCCTTACTTAATTGAGAAAGGTCGCCGTAGAGCAGATGCTCTCAGAGCAGACTGAGAACAGTTATGTGGCAAACTGCCCACAAAATGAGGTGGAAACTGAGCTGCACTTCCTAACGTCCTGCAAATGTATGACCATATTTTGAGACATATATTTCCCTCAGATTACACAGAACACAAAGAATTTGAAAGCAAACGCAATTTTGATAACTCCCTTATCTACCGGGTGAAATACCCACAGTGTGCGGATCACACAGCAGCAAAATCTGGCCTGTTGTCACAAGAAAGGGCAACCAGTGAACAACAAATACCCATTGTAAATACCCTATGTTTATGTTTATTTATTTTCCCTTTTGTACTTCTACGATTTGCACATATGACATTTGAAAATGTTTTTATTATTTTGGAACTTTTGTGATTTGTAATGTATACTATGTTCAGTTGTATTGTTTATAATCTATTTTGCTTGCTTTGGCCAATCGCTTAACATGGTTTTCCCTTCGCCAATAAAGCCCTTTAATTTAATTGAAATTGAGACGAGAAGGGGAGGGAGAGAGAGAGAGAGAGGGGAGAGATAGGGAGGGGAGAAGGGCGGAGGGGAGAGAGAGGGTAGGAGAGAGAAGGAGGGGAGAAGAAGAGAGGGAGGGAGAGAGAATTTTTTGCATGTACACATATGTTTCCCATGCCAAATACAGCCCTTTTAATTGAAATTGATTGGAGAGAGAGAGAGAGAAAGAGAAAGAGAAGAGAAAGGAAAAGAGAAAGAGAAAGAGAAAGAGAGAAAGAGAAGAGAAAGAGAAAGAGAAAAGAGACAGACACACATACAGAGAGACGAGAGAGAGAGAAAAAGAGAACAGAGAGAGAGAGAGGAGAGAGAGAGAGAAGAAGAGAGAGAGAGAGAGAGAGAGAGAAGAGAGAGAGAGAGAGGCCGAGTAGGTGGGAGATAAGTAGGACAGGGAGGAGGAGTAAGGGACACAAAGAGAGATAGGGATTGACAAGAGAGGTAACGAAAGAGATATTGAGGAAGACAGTATGAAAAGGGAACTGACAGGGTTTTGTTCGTGTATGATATCACTTCCATTGCCATCGATTAAACCTGGAGTCATGATTATGATCTCATACATTCAGATGTCACCTACCGTTGATCATAGCGGTTTAGGCTGATTTTCCCTTGGTTTGATATCATCATGAATCTGGTAGTTCGCCTAGCATTAGCAAGGGTGTAACCTGACTCCACCGAGTATTCACGGCAACCAACAGATGGGCTCGTCTCCACCCGGTCACCCTTGTCACATGCATTGACTCCAGCCCCACAGCCATTTTCGTGCTATCGATTTAAACATTACAATGTAATTACTTTTAAACTGAGTCTAATATCAAGCAGCGGAATGACAAGTTAAGGATCTTATTTTCATTTGGGGGGGGGGGGAACGCTGGTCCTCTTCAGCCATCGTGACAGGTGTTTTATCTTGTGACAAGGAAATGAACATGGAAATTAATGTTTAAACTGCGGAGAGCGAATGAAAGGGTGAGACAGAGTGCTAGCAGGGAGCCAACAGAGTATACTATTCAGCCACTCTTTCACCATGTGAAAGAGGCTTGAGCGGGGTTTCCAATACCCAGAAAGCAATTGGATAAAGACGCAGGCTGCTTCCCCCACCTATCCACCGACTGACACAATGACTGCTGCGACTGCAATACTACTTCCTAATCCCAATGCCGTCTCTCGACAGAAGAACTGTAGTTTCTGTTTCTTTTCTCAGTGATTGTCACTCTTCATTCCTTATTAAATACATGTCGTGCCATTTGCACAAAAAGGAACCGTTTTTTTATTTTAGTTACCCTCCTCCCCCTTCTCTCCTCCACTCCTTCACTCTCAGCCAGTCAGCTTCTTCAATCTGCAGCATGTTCACCACAACTATCTCAGATCACTCAAGGTAGGAATTTAAACTCCAATTGGCAGTAGGCTATTACAATATTCTATTGAACTCAGCAATCTGGGGTTAGTCACGGTTCAGGTCAATCAGCTTCTCGGTAGTCTAGGGGTTAGGTCAGGTACAGGTCAATCTAGGGGTTGTAGGTCAGGTACAGGTCAATCTAAGGGGTTAGGTCAGGTACAGGTCAATCTAGGGGTTAGGTCAGGTACAGGTCAATCTAGGGTTAGGTCAGAGTACAGGTCAATCTAGGGGTAGTCAGGTAGGTCATCTAGGGGTTAGGTCAGGTCGGTCAATCTAGGGGTTAGGTCAGGTACAGGTCATCTCTAGCGGGTTAGGTCAGGTACATGGTCATCTAATGGTGTTAGGTCAGGTGAGTCAAATATTAGGGGTTAGGGTCAGGTCCAGGTGCAGGTGTCGAGGGAGTGTGTGGTGTGTGTGGTGTGATGTGTGTGTGGTGATGTGTGGTGTGGATGGGCGTAGTTGTGTTGTGTGTGGTGTGGTTTGTGATGTGTGTGGTGTGTGTGTGTGGGGTGTAGATGTGTTGGGTTGGGGGGGGTGTTGGTGGGGTATTTGTGTAGTGTGTGTGTGTGGGTGGTAGTGGGGAGTGTGTTGTTTTGGTTGTGTGTAGGAGTGTGTGTGTGTGTGTAAGGAGTGTGTTGGTGTGTGTGTTAGGAGTGTGTGGTGTGTGTGTGAGGTGTGTTGGTGTAGATGTTATGCGTGGGTTGCCGTGTGGTGTGTGGTAGTACCTGTGGCCTGCTGTGCCTGTGGTGAGTGTTGTGTGTGGTCGGGTGGGGTGGTGTAGCGATTTGTGCTTGTGGTGTGTTGGTGTGTGTTGGAGTGTGTTTGGTGTGTGTGGGTGTGTTGTGGTGTGTGTGTGTGGGTGTTGTGTGTGGTGTGGGTGTGTGTGTGTGTGTGTGTTGGCTGTGTGGGCTTCAGGGGTGTTGTTGGTTGATGTGGCTGTGTGGTTGAGGGCGTGTATTTCGGATTGTGTGTGGTGCTTGTGTGTGTTGGATGTGTGTAATGTGGTGTGTTGTGTGCTTGCGCTGTTGTGTGTGTGTGTGTGTTGCGTGTTGGTGTGGTGTCTGTGTGTGTGGTGCTTGTCGTGGGTGTGTGTGTGTGTGTGGTGTGTGATGTTGTGTGGCGTGGTGTGTGTGTGTGTGTGGTTGGTTGGTGTTGTGTGCTAGAAAAAGCTAAGAGCTGGAACTAAGTAATATAGATGAAGTGGAAAGCGATAAAGCAGAAGAAACCT
>NW_019942828.1:295652-298152 GCF_002910315.2 Salvelinus sp. IW2-2015
CTATAAGAAGCTTCTAAAGCCATAAATAATTTTCTGGAATTTTTCCGAACTTTCAAAGGCATAGTCAACTTAGTGTATGTAAACTTCTGATCCACTGGAATTGTGATAAAATTAATTATTTGTGAAATTATCTGTCTGTAACAATTGTTGGAAAAATGACTTGTGCATGCAAAAGTAGATATCCTAACCGACTTGCCAAAAGCTATATTTTTGTTAACAAAAATTTGTGGAGTGGTTGAAAAAAACGAGTTTTTAATGACTCCAACTAAGTTTATGCAAACATCCAACTTCAACTGTACATCCTCGGCCTAAACTTTTAATAATTTGGTTCTTAACTGACTCTGAATAAAGGTAAACAAAAAAAAAAAGGTTTAACATCAGCGCCACAGGTAACTTCCACAAAGCTGTGACGATCTGAGAGACAAGGCAAGAAGGGCATATCAAAACACACAATAATAAGAGATCTGCTCAAAATGAATCATTGCAATGCCCTTCTGTGGAGGTGGTCTGCACCAACCAAATTCACATGGACATAAACAATTGACTCCGCAGAATTTCTGCTAAATCCTGTGTACACCGTAAAAAAAACTAATATGCATGCAGAGCAGAATTAGGCCAATACCCATTAATTATCAAAATCCAGAAATGAGACATTTTACAACCACCTAAAAGGAAGCCTTCCATAACAAAGCCATCACCTCAAGAGATGAACCTGTAAGAAAAGCCACCTTAGCAAGCTGGTCCTGGGGCTCTGTTCACAAACACAAACAGACTCCACATAGCCCAGGACAGCAACACAATTAGACCCAACCACAATCATGAGAAACCAAAAATATATTTACTAGACACAACTGGAAAGAATTAACCAAAAATCTGAGCTAGCTAGAATGCTATTTTTGGCCCTAAACAGAGAGTACACAGTGGCCGAATACCTGAACCACTGTGGACTGACCCAAACTTAAGGAAAGCTTTGATTAAGTACAGACTCAGTGAGCAATAGCCTTCTATTGAAGAAAGGCGCGTAGGCAGACTAGGCTCTCAAGAGAAGACAGTTATGTGGCAAACTGCCCACAAAATGAGGGTGGAAACTGAGCTGCACTTCCTAACCTGCTGCACATGTATGACCATATTTTGAGACATATATTTCCTCAGATTACCCAGAACCAACAAAGAATTTGAAAGCAAACGCATTTTGATAAACTCCCTTATCTACGGGTGAAATACCACAGTGTGGGATCACAGCAGCAAATCTGTGACCTGTTGTCACAAGAAAAGGGCACCAGTGAACAACAAATACCATTGTAAATACAACCATGTTTTATGTTTATTTATTTTCCCTTTTGTACTTCTACGATTTGCACATTGACATTTGAAAATGTTTTTATTATTTTGGAACTTTTGTGATTGTTAATGTATACTGTTCAGTTGTATTGTTTTATAATCTATTTTGCTTGCTTGTGGCAATCGTTACATACATGTTTTCCCTTCGCCAAATAAAGCCCCTTTAATTTAATTGAAATTGAGAGAGAAGGGGAGGGAGAGAGAGAAGAGAGAGAGGGAGAGATAGGGAGGGGGAAGGGGGAGGGGAGAGGAGGGTTAAGGGAGAGAGAAGGAAGGGGGGAGAAGAGAGAGTGGAGGGGAGAGAGAGATTTTTGCAATGTACACATATGTTCCCATGCCAATACAGCCCTTTTAAATTGAAATTGAATTGAGAGAGAGAGAGAGATAAGAGAAAGAGAGAGAGAAAGAGAAAAGAGAAAGAGAAAGAGAAAGAGAGAAAGAGAAGAAGAAAGAGAAAGAGAGACAGACACACATACAGAGAGAGAGAGCAGACACGAACCAGGAGAGAGAGAGAGGAGAGAGAGAGAAGAGAGAGAGAGAGAGCGAGGAGAGAGAGAAAGAGAGAGAGAGAGGAGGCCAGTAGGTGGGAGATACAAGTAGGACAGGGAGGAGGAGTAAGGGACACAAAGAGAGATAGGGATTGACAAGAGAGGTCAAGAAAGAGATAGAGGAAGACAGTATGAAAGGGAACCTGACAGGGTTGTCGTGTATGATCACTTCCATTGCCATCGATTAAAACCTGGAGTCATGATTATGATCTCATACATTCAGATGTCACCTACCGTTGATCATAGCGGTTTAGGCTGATTTTCCCTTGGTTTGATATCATCATGAATCTGGTAGTTCAGCCTAGCATTAGCAAGGGTGTAACCTGACTCCACCGAGTATTCACGGCAACCAACAGATGGGCTCGTCTCCACCCGGTCACCCTCTGTCACATGCATTGACTCCAGCCCCCACAGCCATTTTCGTGCTATCGATTTAAACATTACAATGTAATTACTTTTAAACTGAGTCTAATATCAAGCAGCGGAATGACAAAGTTAAGGATCTTATTTTCATTTGGGGGGGGGGGGGAACGCTGGTCCTCTTCAGCCATCGTGACAGGTGTTTTATCTTGTGACAAGGGAAATGAACATGGAAATTAATGTTTAAACTG
>NW_019942828.1:300652-309834 GCF_002910315.2 Salvelinus sp. IW2-2015
AGAGCAGTCTTGGGTGAATAGGAAATAAACCAGACCGCTCCTCTCTCTGCAATAAGGTCCATATGGTGAAATATAATAGCATTGGTTACATTTGGCCCCGGAGTCATAAGGTGATGTCATAACTACATCATCAGGCAATTAGATTACACAGCAATTCAACATGATTTATTGGTTATTTAAAAACAATGACGTTCATACTCAAGGTCCACTTACCTTCAGATTGGAAGTCCTCCCTTCAGCAACAATCTCTTGGTGTCCAACCCACACTTATACATACGTTTTAAAGAACGACAATTGTTATATAGTTGCAGTCTAAATTGGGAGGTGGTCTCGCCTGTATATCCCTCCCACCTTTTCATTTAGCTGCAAGAACAAAATGTACCTTCAGTTTCTAATACTAAAAGCTTGTGGTTTCTTCATACTTATCAGCAATGGTGGCTTGATCTTTGTGTGATGCTGTAACCCAGATAAATTAACTTCTCTCTTTTACAACCCTTCTTCGAGTACTTCTGTCATCATTCCTTATTTTAAAAAGATTATTATTATTATTATTATTATTGACAGTGAAACACCCATTCAATCCCTTGCCATCCTTCCTCAAATTTAACTGATAAAAAGGTAAACATGGTAACATCTAAATTGGGTTTCTGGTAAAAAGGTCTTTAGAACTGCAGGGTGGATACAGAATCAGGAAATGCCATGTGCACGTCAAACGGTCGCTTCGCCATGAGGTCCCTTTGTGTCATTCGCATAAGTCGCAGTGTCACCTTCATAAGCAAAAGTATATAGCATTACTCCCGCCGACAACATAGAGGCTATCTGGTAAACAAATCATATGTCCACGACCCAGGAAGACAGACAGACAGACAAGCGGTGTGATCGAATGTCCCAAGGGAGACAAAAGACTTTCTGAAAGTAGAACTGAGGAAACGTGAGAACCAGACCGAAAGACTACGGTGCAAGTTAGACCAAGGAGAAAATACCATTGCATAAAACAGGAGAGCCACTGCTGCCTGAAACAGATTTTCCCCAGGGCCTGTATTCTTGGAAGTGGATTAGAGAAGAGGAACATGGTCTTAAACAAGAGTGTTTTTTGTGACTTTAAAGGCCCTGTATTCCTTACAGTTCTTTGTATCGCTTTGGTGCAATTTTCACAAGTATGTGATACATTTTTGTAACTCTTTGGTAAAAAAACTCAAAACAGATCTTTAAAAAGGCAGKTGTTTCAAAACTAAGTAACTAACTAATGRACTAACTAAGTAAAACACACACAATCATACAGTCAATTCTTCACCAAACTTAATCAGTCTTTCGTCTAGAAATACATGTTTCACATTGCAATACATGTTCACATAAAGTACTTGTCTTTCACAATGCAATGCTTAGATAACTTTTCATATGTTTTCTCTGCTCGATTGGGTTAAAAAACATTTTACAATGACTTAATCCGACTGCACTTAATTGATGATCCCTCAAAGGGTTTGGTAACCCTATAGAGTTACATGTTAAACTGGTTAGAGTTACACGTCAACTGGTTAGAGTTACACATCAACTAGTTAGAGTTACACGTCAACTAGTTAGAGTTACATGTCAACTGGTTAGAGTTACATGTCAAACTGGTTAGGTTACACGTCAACTGGTTAGAGTTACATTCAACTTGGTTAGAGTTACATGTCAACTTTAGAGTTACACATCAACTGGTTAGAGTTACAAGTCAACTAGTTAGAGTTACCATCAACTATAGAGTACACATCAACTAGTTAGAGTTACACATCAACTGGTTAGAGTTACATGTCAACTAGTTAGAAGTTACACATCAACTAGTTAGAGTTACACATCAACTGGTTAGAGTTACACGTCAACTAGTTAGAGTTACATGTCAACTGTTAGAGTTACATGTCAACTAGTTAGATTACATGTCAACTAGTTAGAGTTACACGTCAACTAGTTAGAGTTACACGTCAACTGGTTAGAGTTACATGTCAACTGGTTAGAGTTACACATCAACTGGTTAGAGTTACAAGTCAACTAGTTAGAGTTACACATCAACTAGTTAGAGTTACACATCAACAAGTTAGAGTTACATGTCAACTGTAGAGTTACTGTCAACTAGTTAGAGTTACATGTCAACTAGTTAGAGTTACACGTCAACTAGTTAGAGTTACATGTCAACTATTAGAGTTACACGTCAACTAGTTTAAAGTTACATGTCAACTGGTTAGAGTTACATGTCAACTAGTTAGAGTTACACGTCAATGGTTAGAGTTACACGTCAACTGGTTAGAGTTACATGTCAACTAGTTAGAGTTACACATCAACTGGTTAGAGTTACATGTCAACTAGTTAGAGTTACACATCAACTGGTTAGAGTACACGTCAACTGGTTAGAGTTACACGTCAACTAGTTAGAGTTACACATCAACTAGTTAGAGTTACACATCAACTGGTTAGATTACACGTTAACTGGTTAGAGTTACACATCAACTAGTTCGAGTTACACGTCAACTGTTTAGAGTTACACCTCAACTGGTTAGAGTTACACGTCAACTGGTTAGAGTTACACGTCAACTAGTTAGAGTTACACGTCAACTGGTTAGAGTTACACATCAACTGGTTAGAGTTACACGTCAACTGAGTTAGAGTTACACATCAACTGGTTAGAGTTACACGTCAACTAGTTAGAGTTACACGTCAACTAGTTAGAATTACATGTCAACTAGTTAGAGTTACATGTCAACTAGTTAGAGTTACATGTCAACTAGTTAGATCACAATGTCAACTGGTTAGATTACACATCAACTAGTTAGAGTTACATGTCAACTGGTTTAGAGTTACACGTCAAACTGGTTAGAGTTACACGTCAACTGGTTAGAGTTACACGTCAACTAGTTAGAGTTACAAGTCAACTAGTTAGAGTTACACGTTCAACTAGTTAGGAGTTTACAAGCTCAACTGGGTTAGAGTTACATGTCAACTAGTTAAAGTTACACGTCAACTAGTTAGAGTTACAAGTCAACTGGAAACAGAAGATACTCTACAGGAATGACGGAGTCCATCCAAATCATCTTGGTTCCTGGACTCWKTCCACGCATTTCAAGGCTGMKTTGAAASAATGACTTATCAATGACCCAAGACCAGCTCAGCTAATTCCTACCATTGTGACAATGAGTARTCATAMTGCTGCATTAAATGTACATTATCCTAGGGGCATTGGCAGACACAATGTAAGTAACTTAATTTATGTCCCCCTAATTTCCCTGAATAACTTTGTTAATCCTACAGCTTTTGTRTGCAGTAATCATGAGCCTATGAACCAGAGTTACACTGTTAGCACAGAGGTGGTGTGTTTTAGTAAGAAGACCACTTTGTSYAGCTCACCCTGCACTATCAAGTCTACTTCTGATGAGCTTTAAAAACAATCAAGCAACCCAGAAAAGTGCTTAAAATGTCACATATTAACATATGCAATCTGAGAAACAAGGTCCATGAAGTCAATAACTTGCTTGTAACAGATGACATTCATATTCTGACTATCTCTAAAACTCACTTAGATAATACTTTGATAATACAGTGGTAGCAATACATGGCTATAACATCTGACGAAAAGACAGAAATGCCAACAGGGCGGTGTTGCGGTCTATATGAGGAACCACATTCCTGTAACGCTTAGAGACGATCCAATGTTAAATACTGTTGAAGTAATATGGCTACAGGTTCATCTGCCTCACCTAAAGCCCATTCTGGTGGGAAGCTGCTATAGACCACCAAGTGCTAACAGTCAGTATCTGGATAATATGTGTGAAATGCTTGATAATGTATGTGATATCAACAGAGAGGTATATTTTCTGGGTGATTTAAATATTGACAGGCTTTCATCAAGCTGCCYACTCAAGAGAGAGCTTCAAACTGTAACCAGTSCTGGCAACCTGGTTCAGGTTATCAGTCAACCTACCAGGCTATTTACAAACAGCACAGGAATTAAATCATCAATATGTATTGATCACATATTTACTAATGCTGCATTATATAGTTGGGCATAATATAGTGTATGAGGACATGCAATACTTTTTGTAGTGATTCATATGTTGATGATATAAATAATATTTGCTGGTCTGTGGTGTGTAATGAAGAACAACCAGACGCTGCACTTGACACATTTATGAAATTGCTTATTCCAGTTACAAATGTTTTTATTTTGAAATGTATGCCTGATATCCAACAGAGAGAGCTATTGTATTCTGGTGATTTAAATATTGACAGGCGTTCATCAAGCTGCCCACTCAAAGAGAGAGACTTCAAACTGTACCACCAGGCTGGCAACCTGGTTCAGGTTATCAGTCAAGTACCTACAGAGCTATTTACCAAACAGCACAGGAATTAAATCATCAATATGTATGACACACTATACTATAAGCTCGCGATTATATAGTTGCGATAATATAGTGTAGTGACAAGGACAGAATACTTTTTGTAGTGATTCATATGTTGAAGATATAAACAAATAAATTTGCTGCGTCTGTGTGGGTGTGTAACTGAAGAAACAACCAGACGCTGCACTTGACACATTTATAAATTGCCTATATTCAGTGTACAAATGTTTTATTTTATTTTTTTTATTTCACCTTTATTTAACCAGTAGAGAGTCGAAGAGAACAGGTTCTCATTTACAATGCCGACCTGGCCAATATAGAAGCAAAGCAGTCGACACATACAACAACACAGAGTTACACATGGAGATAAAACAAACATACAGTCAATAATACAGTCGAAAAATAAGTCTATGAGGTGAGATAAGGGAGGCTAAAGGCAAAAGGCCATGGTGGCGAAGTAAATACAAATATAGCAAGAAAACACTGGATTGTAGATTTGCAGTGCGAAGAATGTGCCAAAGTAGAATTAGAAATAATGGTGCAAAGGAGCAAAATAAAATAAATTAATAATACAGAAGGGAATGAGGTAGTTGTTTTGGTGCTAAATGTATAGATGCGGCGCCTATTACAGTTGCAACGCAATTCTGTGAGCTTCGCTCTGTCGCTCTAAAACAGGAGCTATGCATAACAGCTAGTGCAGCCGGCAGATAAGTGCTTTCCAGTGTTCAGAATTTTAGTTCGTTCCAGTCGACATTGCGCAAAGCGAGAGGTATACCGTCACGGGCGTCTCCGACCGAGAGGACAATTCGTAGCAGTGCGAAGAGAAAATTGGGCGGATTTTGGAAGATGAACCAACGTGAAATATATAGCTAGCTGAGCTCGTGCCTACCAGGGTGCTGCCTGCAGACTCACTAATGGTGAGGAAGCTTCGCCATGCCCCGAAAAAGCTCGAGACTATATGGAGGGGGACTTTAGCCTATGTCGTTAGTCTTGCTAGGGATGACCTGGAGCCAGTAGGGTTGGCGACGAGTATGAAGCGAATGCATAGCGTTGTTCACAGATCAAAAAATACGCCTCGAGCAGCACAATCGCAGTCGCAGTGGGTAGTATATGGGCTTTGGTGACAAAACGGATGGCACTGTGAAAGACTGCATCCAATTTATTGAGTAGGGATTTGGAGGCTATTTTGTAAATGACATCGCCAAAGTCGAGGATCGGTAGGATGGTCAGTTTTACGAGGTATGTTTGGCAGCATGAGTGAAGGATGCTTTGTTGTGAAATAGGAATCCAATTCTAAATTTAACTTTGGATTGGAGATGTTTGATGTGAGTCTGGAAGGAGAGTTTACAGGCAACCAGACACCTATGGTATTTAGTGTCCACATATTCTAAGTAGAAACAGCGGGGCAGGTGGGCAGGTGCAGGCAGCGATCGGTTTTAGAGCATGCATTTAGTTTTACTTGTATTTAGAGCATTGGAGGCCACGGAAGGAGATTGGTATGGCCTTGAAGCTCGTCTGGAGTTAGTTAACACAGTGTCCAAAAAGGCAAGAAGTATACAAAGGTGTCGTCTGCCGTAGAGGTGGATCAGAGACTCACCAGCAGCAAGAGCGACATATCTTGTAAACAGAGAAGAAGTCGGCACAAGAATTGAACCCTGTGGCACCCCCATAGAGACTGCCAGAGCAGCCCGGACACAGGCCCCCGATTTGACACACTGAACTCAATCAGAGAAGTAGTTTGGTGAACCAGGCGAGGCAATCATTGAGAAACAAAGGCGTGAGTCTGCCGATGAGGATGTGGTGATTGACAGAGTCGAAAGCCTTGGCCGGTCAATGAATAGTATGCTGCACATGTCAAGTGTTGTTCTTATCAGTGATGTGAAGATATCGTTTAGTACTTGAACGTGGCTGAGGTGCACCCATGACCAGCTCTGAAACCAGATTGCATAGCGGAGAAGTGCGTGTGATTTCGAAAAGGTCGGTAATCTGTTCGTTGACTTGGCTTTCGAAGACCTTAGAAAAATGGTCAGGTGCCTAGGATAACCATAAGGTTCCTTGTAGCTGACCAGTTTGGCGTCCCACAAGAGTGAACTTCTGCCCCCTCTGTTCGAACACCTACCCACCAGAGCCCGCTGGTTTAAATAAACACCGCAACGCTCTTCAATCTTGCGACACTTCTTCAAGACGACACGAATAAGAGACTGCTGCGAGGTATCTTGAACAGGCAAATAGAGTAAAATAATATTTAAGGAACATAAACGGTTGCAACATATCTTTCCCGTTAATTTTAGAAGCATGTAGAAGGTCCAAGATTGTCCTAGTTCTAAATTGCCGGATCCAAATGATTTTTGGTAAGTGTCCTCCAAGTGTAATTCTTTGAAGCCTTTCAGATTAACATCAGCCTGACTAAGTGTTTTGTGTACTGAGATAGAAATACATGCGGGAACGCTGCATTAATATCCTGGTCCATGGCCAAAGTGCATTACTCTGCCGGCTGGGTTGTATCTGCAGTGCTGTGACGAATTAATATGGTAGGGTAGAAAAGAAGGATTTAACCCATCCTGGCTTAGATAAGGCTCTCTCGGCTGAAGTGTTCCAGGGAGTGTGACAGTGAGATGCGTGGAGTTCGTACCGTCTTTCACCCTCATTACGGAATAATTTCAGCCCATATAGGCAGTCTATCCTTTCGAGATCTTCGGTTTGAAACACAGTCAGAGGATTTTTTAGAGGGCAAAAAAGTTTAGTATAGGATGAGTAGTCTAATGAGGGCCGTATTTACACTTGAAGGTGACCTGGTGAGGCTAACACTTTTTATTATCTTTTGCTAGTGCCCAGATGAGGGCATCAACGCTGTAGATGTTAGGATGTGTCTGGTTAAACGGTAAGTTTTATGTAGCTTCCCATGTTAATTTAGGTACATTCCTAGAGCATAGTCAACGTGCTTACTGAAGATTAATGGGCCTGAGACTAACCGAGGCAATCAAACTAGTTCACATAGTGTCCAACGAGCACAGCCGGCCGCCAGAGGCTCGTGTTTAACTGTATTAAGTTGTACAGCGTGTCATAATGCCCCGTGAGAGTAACTTGTTATAGAGAGCGTTGTGCAACCAATTCAATATTAAAAGTCCTTATGACAGCCTTACATAATGTTATCTCCCCCCCTTTTGGGTACAACCTGATAGTGATGAGGACGAACCTCAGACTATCTCTGCAGAATTAATTATTTGCAACACCGCCCGCTCGTTGTGGCCCGAAATTCTATCTTGTCTGAAATGTGTAGTTAGGGATGGGATCTCCGAGTTTTGGTAGTCTTCCTAAGCCAGGATTCAAACCGGCATGATGGCCCAGTTACGTAATAACCGGCGGGTTGGTCGAGAGTGTTGCTTTAAACGCCGCAGCAAATAAAAACAAAACTTAGGGAGGATGACATTCTAGTTAACAATGCATTTGACACCAAATAGGCTATTCACGGTTCCACAGAAGTCATTTCAAAGAGAGCGCCTTTGGGGGAATTTAGGAGTGGAGCTAGGTACTGCAGGCCTGGATTCACTCTACCAATCACCAGAGGAACAGAGAGGAGTAGATAAACGGATTGACGGCTAAAAAGCTATGGAGATATTGGTCGTTAGGACGCCGAACAGAAGTAAATGGAGCAGGTTCTAGGTGCGACGATAAATAGCTTCAAGCGTATAATGTAACAGATCGGGAAAGACTGCTACTGGTAGGATGCTGAATACAGTGGAGGTATCTAAGTCCAAATTTAAGTGCTTATATCATATGAGTGGATTGTATTACAGACAGATATATTCTGTAACACCTGCTGTAGAGAAACAGAGACTGGAATTAAACCAGAAGTTAGATGTATCATCGCATTAGATACCAATGAAATCCAGAAGGATGATCACGATGGTTGATAAATTCTGGAATTTTTAAGATTAAAATAAGGTTATTTGCGATGTATTTTAAATGTGGCTATAAAATACATGATGAAATAAACGATATATGAGGAAGGTATAGATAGAGCAGAAGAAGGTGTACGCGGGGAGGGGTAAGAATAACCCGCCATATAAAAACACAACCAGAACACAAATTGTGCTACAAGGTACATCACTTGTTGACCCTTACAAAAAAGAGCATGCTAGCCGAGTAGCCTATAAGACAAATCTTAGAAATCACATATCAAAGGCCTGAGTCATTCCGAATTGAGACCATAAGCTTTGCACGGTGCTGGTTGGTTTAACTTAGCCTCACGGCCCGATTTTCAGCACCCACGCTTACTTTTCCAAAACCGAGATGCACAAATGTATCTAAGTGGTAGCAAGGTGATCTCCCAACCAGAATCGAAAAGTCCCCTCTGTTAAACTTTTATGCCACTCTTCGAACATTGAAGTCTGCGTTTTAGTCCACCTCGTTTGTTCGTTGTTTTCCCGATTACGCCGTCTGTAGATTATAAATGGGTTAACCTTGTAGTAGAGGAATCCAATCCAATCTTTGTGCAATTAATAGATATATTTATAGTGACCGCACTGCAAGAAAAATTTGTTATGGACCGAACTAGACCGTAAATCAGATAGCACCGATAAGAAACAGCCTAACGAATCATTTTTATTGCGGGTGTGTCCGACGAAGCAGCCAGTGGGGCGTCAGGTTACGTTGCGACCCGAAACGAGGGCTAGGAAAACTGGTGTAGTCCCAGTCGCTGCAAGCCCGGTGGGCTCCATCAGGGCAGTAAGAGACGCGCCGTTCCGATAGGGTGATTGTACCCAGAGTGGCTGATGGGAACTCTTCAGCTGCTGAGCTCCGAATTAATGA
>NW_019942828.1:310383-321083 GCF_002910315.2 Salvelinus sp. IW2-2015
TTAAGTTTATTTCACCTTTATTTAACCAGGTAGGCGAAGTTGAACAGTTCTCATTTACAATTGCGGACCTGGCCAATATAAAGCAAAGCAGTTCGACACATACAACAACACAGAGTTACACATGGAGTAAAACAAACATACCGTCAATAATACAGTAGAAAAATAAGTCTATATAATGTGAGCAATGAGGCGGATAAGGGAGGTAAAGGCAAAAAAAGACCATGGTGGCGAAGTATAATACAATATAGCAAGTAAAACACTGGAATGGTAGATTTGCAGTGGAAGAATGTGCAAAGTAGAATTAGAAATAATGGGTGCAAAGGAGCAAAATAATTAAATAAATACAGTAGGGAATGAGGTAGTATGTTTGGGCTAAATTATAGATGGGCTATGTACAGGTGCAGTAATCTATGAGTTGCTCTGACAGCTGTTCTTAAAGCTAGTGAGGGAGATAAAGTGTTTCCAGTTTCAGAGATTTTTTGTAGTTCGTTCCAGTCATTGGCAGCAGAGAAGTCAGAACAGCGGGGCAGGTTGAAGAGCATGCATTTAGTTTTACTTGTATTTGAGAGCAGTTGGAGGCCACGGAAGGAGAGTTGTATGGCCTTGAAGCTCGTCTGGAGGTTAGTTAACACAGTGTCCAAAGAAGGGCAGAGAGTATACAAAATGGTGTCGTCTGCGTAGAGGTGGATCAGAGACTCACCAGCAGCAAGAGCGACATCATTGATGTATACAGAGAAGAGAGTCGGCCAAGAATTGAACCCTGTGGCACCTCATAGAGACTGCCAGGAGCCCGGAACAGCCGCTCCGATTTGACACACTGAACTCAATCAGAGAAGTAGTTGGTGAACCAGGCGAGGCAATCATTTGAGAAACCAAGGGTGTTGAGTCTGCGATGAGGATGTGGTGATTGACAGAGTCGAAAGCCTTGGCCGGTCAATGAATATGGCTGCACAGTTTGTTTCTTATCGATGGCGGTTAAGATATCGTTTAGTACTTTAACGTGGCTGAGGTGCACCCATGACCAGCTCTGAAAACCAGATTGCATAGCGGAGAAGGTCGGTGTGATTCGAAAAGGTCGGTAATCTGTTCGTTGACTTGGCTTTCGAAGACCTTAGAAAGGTGGTAGGATAGATATGGTCTGTAGCAGTTGTGGTCAAGAGTGTCCCCCCTTTGAAGAGGGGATGACCGCAACTGCTTTCCAATCTTTGGGAATCTCAGACGACACGAAAGAGAGGTTGAACAGGCTAGTAATAGGGTTGCAACAATTTCGGCAGTTATTTTAGAAAGAAAGGTCCAGATTGTCTAGCCCGGCTGATTTGTAGGGGTCCAGATTTTGAAGCGCTTCAGAACATCAGCTGACTGGTTTTGGGAGAAGGAGAAATGGGGAACGCTTGGGCGAGTGCTTGGGGGGTGCAGTGCTGTTGACCGGGGTACGGGTAGCCAGGTGGAAAGCATGGCCAGCCGTTAAAAAAATGCTGATTGAAATTCTCATTATAGTGGATTTCAGTGCAGTGGGCAGCTGGGAGGAGGTTTCTTATTCTCCATGGACTTTACAGTGTCCAGAAACTTTTTGAGTTTGTGTTGCAGGAAGCAAATTTCTTCCCTGAAAAGCTAGCCTTGGCTTTTTCTAACTGCCTGTATATTGGTTCTAACTTCCCTGAAAAAGCTGCATATCACGGGCTGTTCGATGCTAATGCAGAACGCCATAGGATGTTTTTTGTTGGTAAGGGCAGTCAGGTCTGGAGAAAACACCAAGGCTATATCTTTCCTGGTTCAAAATTATATGAATGGGGCATGCTTATTTAAGATTGATGAGGAAGGTATTTTAAAAAACATAACCAGGGCAATCCTCTACTTGACGGGATGAGGTCATATCCTTCCAGGATACCCAGGCGTCGATTAGAGAAGCGCTGCTCGCTGAAGTGTTTCAGGGAGCATGTTTGCTCCGGGACAGACGTAAGCCAATAGTCACTCGGATAGCAGCTAGCTAGCTGCAAGATCCAGGTGTAAATGTCCAGAGCTTGAGGTAGAAATCCGGGGATATGGAGAGAAAATAGGTCTGGTTTGAGTCGCGTTCAAAACTGGCGATACCTTTTCGAGTTAAAGGATAGCTGATGACCGCCAACCGTGGTTAGCTGAATACTAACGTTAGCCAGTGAACTGGCTAGCTTCTGGCTAGCTTCTGGCTAGCTTCTGGCTAGCTTCTGGTTAGCTAATAAGCATACATCACTAAAGAAAATGACTGTAAAAACTGTTAAATCTCCTTGGATTGATGAGGAATTGAAAAATGTTATGGTAGAGAGGGATGAGGCAAAACGTTTGGCAAATAAATCTGGCAGCCCAACTGAATGGCAAATGTACAGCAAATTAAGAAATCATGTGGCTAAGCTAAATACAAATAAAAATGAACTATACTTTGAAACAAAGATAAATTATATAAAGAATGACAGCAAAAAGCTTTGGAGCACCTAAAATGATTTTTTTGGGGAAAAAAGCGAACTCCGCTCCATCATTCATTGAATCAGATGGCTCATTCATCACAAAACCCACTGATATTGCAAACTACTTTAATTACTTTTTCATTGGCAAGATAAACAAACTTAAGTATAACATGCCAGTAACAAACGCTGACACTACACATCCAAGTATATCTGACCAAATTATGAAAGACAAGAATTGTAATTTGGAATTCCGTAAAATCAGTGTGGAGGAGGTGAAATATGTATCAACAACGACAAGGCACCGGTGTCTGACAATCTGGATGGAAAATTACTGAGGATAATAGCAGATGATATTGCCACATCTTCAATTTAAGCCTACTAGAAAGTGTGTGCCCTCAGGC
Organism: Salvelinus sp. IW2-2015; assembly: GCF_002910315.2. Lineage (NCBI taxonomy): Eukaryota > Metazoa > Chordata > Actinopteri > Salmoniformes > Salmonidae > Salvelinus > Salvelinus sp. IW2-2015. The sequence continues at coordinate 313,226 of NW_019942828.1, forward strand.
CTGGAGGGAAGCTAAAGTCATTCTGCTATCYAAGAATAGTAAAGCCCCCTAGAATAGTAAAGCCCCTTCAAATAGCTGACCAATCAGCCTGTTACCAACCCTTAGTAAACTTCTGGAATAAATGGTTTGACCAGATACAATGCTATTTCACAGTAAATAAATTGATAACAGACTTTCAGCATGCTTATGAGGAAGGAGACTCAACAAGCACAGTACTTACACAAATGACATGATTGGCTGAGAAAAATGTATGATNATTGATAACAGACTTTCAGCATGCTTATGAGGAAGGAGACTCAACAAGCACAGTACTTACACAAATGACATGATTGGCTGAGAAAAATGTATGATAAAATAATTGTGTGGCCTGCCTTGTTAGACTTCAATGCAGCTTTTGACATTATTGATCATAGTCTGCTGCTGGAAAAATGTATGTGTTATGGCTTTACACCCCCTGCTATATTGTGGATAAAGAGTTACTTGTCTAACAGAACACAGAGGGTGTTCTTTAATGGAAACCTCTCAATTATAATCCAGATAGAAGCAGGAATTCCCCAGGGTAGCTGTTTAGGCCACTTGCTCTTTTCAATCGTACTAATGACATGCCATTGGCTTTGATTAAGGCAAGTGTGTCTATATATGCGGATGACTCAACACTGTACACGTCAGCTACCACAGCGACTGAAATGACTGCAACACTTAACAAAGAGCTGCAGTTAGTTTCAGAATGGGTAGCAAGGAATAAATTAGTCTTAAATATTTCCTAAACTAAAAGCATTGTATTTGGGACAAATCATTCACTAAACCGTAAACCTCAACTACATCTCGTAACGAATAATGTGGAAATTGAGCAACCCTGGATTGTAAACTGTCATGGTCAAAACATATTGATACAACAGTAGCTAAGATGGGGAGAAGTCTGTCCATAATAAAGCGCTGCTCTGTCTTCTTAACAACATTAACAACACTGTCAACAAGGCAGGTCCTACAGGTCCTGGTTTTGTCACACATGGACTACTGTTCAGTCGTGTGGTCAGGTGCCACAAAGAGGGACTTTGCAGTTGGCTCAGAACAGGGCAGCACTGCTGTCCCTTAAAAGTTCACAGAGAGCTAACATTAATGACAAGCATGCCAATCTCTCATGCTCAAAGTGGAAGAGAGATTGACTTCATCATTACTTGTTTTTGTAAGAGGTGTTGACATGCTGAAGGTACTGAGGTGCCTGTTTAAAAAACTAGCACACAGCTCAGACACCCAACCATACCCCACAAGACATGCCACCAGAGGTCTCTTCACAGTCCCCAAGTCCAGAACAGACTATGGGAGGCACACAGTACTATATAGAGCCATGACTACATGGAACTCTATTCCACATCAGGTAACTGATGCAAGCACTAGAATCAGATTTAAAAAAACAGGTAAAAATACACCTCATGGAATAGCGGGGACTGTGAAGAGACACACACAAAGGTACAGACACATACATACACACACATGATAACGTACGCACTATACACACACGTACACATGGATTTTGTGTTGTAGATATGTGGTAGTGGAGAATGGACCTGAGGACACTCTGTAAAACGGCAATATTTTAAGGAGATCAAGAATTTGCCCTGAGGACTGCTTGATATTTATAATCATTTGATGCCAATGTGCTGTAGGTTTAGGTCATAGTTTATTGCTTACTGTACATCCAGATACCAAGGATAGCAGCATTTAAAAGTGTACAAGTCCAACTGTCCTGAAATAAGTAGGTGTTTTAACACACACTTAATTTMTAACGAAGCAATGCCTTCATTTACGATGCATTCAATCCTGTTTAAGATTTAAAGCTGTGAACGCAACTCTTTCTGTTTATACCATATGTTGTYTTCAGACTGTTTCTTAAGAAGTAAATTTCACAGCATTGCCAAATAAGTCTGTACAATGTCCTTTGCACAAAAAAAACATCCTCATGAAAGTACATCAGCATATCATCAAAAGTACATTCRCAATGTCTACATTTGCTAAATGCAAATCCCACTCCCTCTTTATCCACACAGCATAAGTTGTGCTAAAGTATCACCGCAGAGAGAAACCAATGGTCCATATGTCGTTCTCCACATTGACAGTTAGAAATTGAACACCATGTACAATAGAACCAAGGCTCTTTTAAACTTCTGGAACTATAGGGGGTGCTGTTCCGCATTAGCATATTTGGGTCTCCAAATTAAACTGCCTCGTGGCTAAATTCTTGATCGTACAATATGCATATTATTGTTATATGGATAGAAAACACTTTCTTAGTTTCTATAGCGTTGGAATTTTGTCTCTGAGTGGTTACAGAACAATATCTACAGCACTTTTCATGAGCAGGGGTCAGATTTCAGAAATTTTTACCCCTGATCTGGAGTCTGTTTTTAAGGCGGACAGTGAATGCTATGAAGAAACCGACACTGCCTACGTCTTCCTCTGGGTGTCTGTACGTCATCACGTTTGAATGGAGTCTATTGCCACATCACAGCCACTATAAAACACGAAAACGTAGAAGTACCGCTCTCTTCCTGCATGCGTCGTGCGCAAGATGGCATCAGACTGCCTCCCTCCAAAATCGTTGTTTAGGAGTAATATTTCTCCGGTCATGTTTTTAGCGTTATAGTTGTTAAAAACATCATAATGTAGTTAATTTGAACCGTTTTATAGCAATTTATATCCGTTTAGTGCGATTATTGAGGAATTTCTTTGTTGTACACTCTGAAACTTTGGACACGTTTTTGGGTCCGTTCGATCTTGTGGATATTTCGAAGGACAGAGGACATCTATCGACCAAAAAAGAAGATTACAACATAGAAAGGATACATTGCCAGAATCGATGGAAGAACAGCTCAAAGTAGCAATATTTAATATGAATAAAATCGTTGTTCTGTCGAAATATTTAAACGCATATTTCGCCATTTTGTTTTTGTATCGCGTCACTTGGCGAACCCTGTATTGAAAAGTAAGGATAATTTAAAAATGTAAGTCAGCGGTTGGCATTAAGAAACTTAATTTGTCTTTCTTCCTGTCAACCCTGTATTTTTTAGTCAAGTATATGATTAGCTTTCAATTAAACTAGAACTCTCTGATAGATACGTCAGACATTTTGAGGCTTGATCCTAGTATTTCATTGTAACCACGGTTTTGTATGGCTAAATATGCACCTTTTCGACAAAACTATTATGTATGTGTAAAATGATGTTACATGGAGTGTCATCGGAAAGAATTCTGGAAGGTTAGTGAAAAAATTAATATATTTTGGCGGTGAATTACGTTATAGCGCTCTTTTGGCTGGAATCGATGCTCTGGTAACTTTTTCACATGTGGTATGCTAACTTATCGATTTATTTGTTTTCGCTGTTTAAAACGCTTAGAAAAATCTGAAATATTGTCTGGAATCACAAGATCTGGTCTTTCCATTGCTATGCTTTTGTCTATTCCTTATGAAAGTTTTTATTTAAGAGTAAATGGTCATACACCGTTGCTCCTCTATAGTAATTCTAGTCGTCTCTGTGATGTCGGTGCAATTGTAAACTGTGATTCTTACCCTGAAATATCACTTTTTTTAAAATACCTATCGCTATACCATAAAATATTGTATCAGACTGTCATCTGAAGAGGTTTTTATAGGTTATTGGCTATCAATATCTTAGTTTAGCCGAATTGGTGATAGCTCTGGTGGAAGAAAAAAATGGTGGACAAAGAAATTGTGTATTTTGCTAACGTGTTTAGCTAATGATTTACATATTTTGTCTTCCCTGTAAAACATTTTAAAAATCTGAAATGGTGGCTTTATCACAAGATCGGTATCTCTTTCTCTGGTGTCTTGGACTTGTGATTTAATGATATTATTTAGAATGCTACTATCTACTTGTGAAGCTATGCTAGCTATGCTAATCAGTGGTTGGGGGATGGGGGGTGATCCCGGACCCGGTGGGTAGAGGCTCGTTAGAGGTTAAATTCTTGCATATTCGCATCCACACACTGAGAAGTCACTGATTTTGCAAAAGTCGGACGGAGACAACTTGTATCTGTATTTGGGGTTGATATTTCCCAAATATAATAAATCATGAGTAACTTTTTTCTTTGAGAGCAGTGAGTCTAAAGGATTACACAACTCAATTTATTCTGTATATAAAAATAATCTGTAAAGCAGTGGTTTCATGGAAAAACAATTCATCTATAAGGTCCCCAAGTACAATGTCATAAGAATCCATCAGTGCATTTCTGAGGTCCAACTTCAATCATGGCTTGGGCGAGACAATAACTGTTCCAAACGTTTTACTACAGTTCAAAAGTTTGGGATCACTTAGAAATGTCCTTGTTTGCAAATTTTTTGTCCATTAAAATAACATCAAAATGACACAAATACAGTGCAGACATTGTTAATGTTGTTATAACTATATGTAGCTGGAAACGGCTGATTTTAATGGAATATCTACATAGGCGTACAGAGGCCCATTATCAGCAACCATCACTCCTGTGTTCCAATGGCAAGTTTGTGTTAGCTAATCCAAGTTTATCATTTAAAAGGCGAATTGATCATTAGAAAATATTTTTCAATTATGTAGCACAGCTGAAAACTGTTGTTCTGATTAAAGAAGCAATTAAACTGGCCTTCTTTAGACTAGTTGAGTATCTGGAGCATCGCATTTGTGGGTTCAATTACAGGCTCAAAGTGGCCAGAAACAAAGTACTTTCTTCTGAAACTTGTCAGTTTATTCTTGTTCGAGAAATGAAGCCTATTCCATGAGAAATTGCCAAGAAAACTGAAATCCCGTACAATGCTGTGTACTACTCCCATCACAGAACAGCGCTAACTCCTCTAACCAGAATAGAAAGAGGAGTGGGAGGCCCGATGCACAACTGAGCAAGAGGACAAGTACATTAGAGTGTCTAGTTTGAGAAACAGACTCCTCACAAGTCCTCAACTGGCAGCTTCATTAAATAGTACCTGCAACACACCAGTCTCAACGTAACAGTGAAGAGGCGACTCCGGGATGCTGACAGTCCAGTGTCTGTGTTCTTTTGCCCATCTTAATATATATATTTTTTTATTGGCTAGTCTGAGATATGACTTTTTCTTTGCACTCTGCCTAAAAGTCCAGCATCCCGGAGTCGCCTCTTCACTGTTACGTTGAGACTGTGTTTAAAAGGAAATGATATTTATGGGCACAGATCATGGAAAAATAAAGGTGATATATATGGACAGATCATGAAAAACATAAAGGGATGATATATATATGGGCACAGATCATAGAAAAACTTTAAAGGGATGATGATATATATGCACAGATCATAGAAAAACATTAAAGGGATGGTATAATGGGCACAGATCATGAAAAACATTAAAGGGATTGTATATATTGCACAGATCATGAAAAACATCAAAGGGATGATGAATATATATGGGCACAGATCATAGAAAAACATTAAAGGGATGGTGATATATATGGGCACAGATCAGAAAAAAAACATTAAAGGGATGGTGATATTATAGGGCACAGATCATGGAAAAACATCAAAGGGATGATGATATATATGGGCACAGATCATAGAGAAACATTAAAGGGATGATGATATATATGGGCACAGATCAGAAAAAAACATTAAAGGATGGTGATATATAGGGCACAGACATAGAAAAACATTAAAGGGATGGTGATATATGTGGGCATAACTCTTTCGTACTTATCTGTATATTATTAATGGTTATTACTCCCATCCAATTTTGTCAGTCTAATCACATAATGTCACATAATCTTAGGACACTCCATGGTATGTTTATTCTGTATGAACAGTCAAATTAGTTGTAACCATTAAGTGCAAACTACAGTGCCTTCAGAGAGTATTCACCTCTTTGACATTTTCCACATTTTGTTGTGCTGCAAAGTGGGATAAAAATATATATATTTGTATTTTTCTTTTGTCAACGATCTACACAAAATAATCTGTAATGTCAATGTGGAAGAAATACTCTACTTACATTTTTTTTTTTTTTTTAAATACAAGTAATATATCTTGATTTGATAAGTATTCAACCCCCTGAGTCAATACATGTTAGAATCCCCTTTGGTGATTACAGCTGTGTGTCTTTCAGGGTAAGTCTCTAAGTGCTTTCCACACCTGGATTCTGCAACATTTTCCATTATTTTTTTCTAAATTCTTCAAGCTCTGTCAAATTGATTGTTGATCATTGCTAGACAACCATTTTCAGGCCTTGCCATAGATCTTCAAGCAGATTTAAGTCAAAACTGTAACTAGACCACTCAGAAACATTCACTGACTTCTTGGCAAGCAAGTCCAGTGTAGATTTGGCCTTGTGTTTAAGGTTTTTCTCTAGGATTTTGCCTGTGCTTTACTGCAGTCCGTGTCTTTTTTTTATCCTGATAAACTCCCAGTCCTTAACGATTACAAGCAATAACCATAACATGATGCAACCACCCCTATGCTTGATGGAGAGTAGAGAGTGGAGAGTGGTACTCAGAGTGGTACTCAGAGTGGTACTCAGTAATATGTTATATGAATTTGTCCCAAACATAACACTTATTATTCAGGCCAAAAAGTAAATTGCTTTCACACATTTTTTTGCAGTATTACTTTAGGGTCTTGTTGCAATCAGGATGCATGTTTTGGAATATATTTTTTGTACAAGCTTCTTTTCACTWGGTTAGTATTGTGGAGTACAGTGGAGGCTTAGGGGAGGAGCTATAGGAGGACAGACTCATTGTAAASGCTGGAATGGAATAGAACAGAATCACACAATTCAAACATATGGAAACMACATGTTTGACTCCCTTCCATTAATTCCATTCCAGCCATTACAATGAGCCCGTCCTCCTATAGCTCCCCCCACCAGCCTCCACTGGTGGAGTAACACCAAGTCTGTTGAACCATCCNACATGTTTGACTCCCTTCCATTAATTCCATTCCAGCCATTACAATGAGCCCGTCCTCCTATAGCTCCCCCCACCAGCCTCCACTGGTGGAGTAACACCAAGTCTGTTGAACCATCCWCAGTTTTCTCCTATCACAGCCATTAAGCTGGGTAACTGTTTTAAAGTCAACATTGGCCTCATGGTGAAATCKTGRGTGGTTTCCYTCTTCTCCGGCAACTGAGTTAGGAAGGATGCTTGTAAATTTGTAGTGACTGGGTGTATTGATACTCCATSCAAAGTGTAAATAATAAAATTGCTCAATGGGGTATTCAATGTCTGCCTTTTTTTTGTTTTMCCYATCTACCAATAGGTATCCGTCTTTGCAAGGCATTGAAACACCTCTCTGGTCTTTRTGGTTGAATCTGTGTTTGAAATTCACTGCTTGACAGATGGACCCTGAAGATAATTGTATGTATTGGGTACAGAGATGAGGTAGTCAATAAAAAGTATGTTAAACACTATTATTGCACACAGGGTGAGTCCATGCAACTTATTATGTGACTTGATAAACACATTCTTAGWCCTGGAATTAGTTAGGCTTGTCATAACAAAGGAGTTGAATACTTATTGACTTAAGACATTTCAGCTTTTCATTTTTTATTCAACTGTAAACATTTARAAAAAYATAATTCCACTTTGACATTATGGGTCATTGTGTATAGGCCAGTGACCAAAAATCACAATTTAATCCATTTTAAATGCAGGCTGTAASGCAACAAAACRTGGATAAAGTCAAGGGGTGTGAATACTTTCTGAAGTTACTGTAGCTGGCATATCCACAAACTCAATTAGCTATCTACTTACCGGTAATGTTTCCACCATGGCCTCAGGCTAATGTTCCTCTGGGAGTCTGGGGTGGAAGCGGAAGGGGAAGCAGGAGGCAGCTGTGGAGGGTTTGG
>NW_019942828.1:321962-322749 GCF_002910315.2 Salvelinus sp. IW2-2015
TTAATATGATACCAGAAAGAGTTGTAGACTCTTCTCCTTACTGCAGTCACTAACGCCACATACAACACCATACTCTTTAGTGCAGCCATTAATGCCACATWCAAATCAAATCAAATGAAATTGTATTTGTCACACGCGCCGAATACAAGAGGTGTAGACCTTACAGTGAAATGCTTACTTACAAGCCCTTAACAAACAATGTTTAAGAAGTTAAGAAAAAAAATAATTTAAGAAAAAAATAGATAAGTAAAACATTTGAAGGTAGAAAATAAAAAGTAAAAAATAATTAAACAGCAGCAGTAAAATAACAAGCAAGGCTATATACAGGGGATACCAGTACAGAGTCAATGTGCGGGGGCACCGGTTAGTTGAGGTAATTGAGGTAATATGTACAGTGCATGTAGGTAGAGTTAAAGTGACTATGCATAGATTACAAACAGAGAGTAGCAGCTGCGTAAAAGAGGGGTCTGGGTAGCCCTTTGATTAGCTGTTCAGGAGTCTTATGGCTTGGGGGTAGAAGCTGTTAAGAAGCATTTTGGACCTCGACTTGGCGCTCCGGTGCCGCTTGCGTGCGGTAGCAGAGRGAATGGTATGATTAGGGTGGCTGGAGTCTTTGCAATTTTTAGGGCCTGATATAGAGGTCCTGGATGGCAGGAGGCTTTCAGTGCTCGGTTGTCTCCACCAAGTMTGTCCCCAAACAATTTGATTTGCTGGTTTACGTATTAAACTTTCAAATAGCTCTTTGTTGACTGTTGCTGGATGCTATCGTCCTCCATCAGCACCGGCA